>NC_052310.1:54527600-54589537 GCF_016432855.1 Salvelinus namaycush
AATGCTGTGGGGTATCAGCAGGATAGAGATGTGAGCCCCTGTCTCAACACAGCAGGGATGCCAGTCAATCCATTTACTGTGGAGATCTGTGGGGAGAATAGGAAGAGAATATGCATCAGAGGGATCAGCTCAGCTCCCTGCTTGGAGCAGGAAACACTGAGCATGGGAACACACCAGGAGGCCGTCATCAGTCCCGGGGCTTGAATGATGCTGATAGACGGACAATGAAGGAGAAGGAAAAGGAGAGGAGAGGGGAGGAGAGGAGAGAAAATGAGAGGAGAGGAGAAGAGAGGAAAGGGGAGGAGATTATATAACCGCAAGTTTCACAGTATAAAATATCAAGTGTTATTTATGGCAAAATAATTATTAAACTCCCCAATCCCTAACTATAACAGAGTGGGCCTTTAAAGTGGTTGGTACAAATGGTACAGAAACTGGCCAAAGTCACACAGTAAAGAAACATAGCCTTGATCAGCTGGTCAGACGACTGCACAAACTCAATGGTGTTCAAAATAAGCACAATGCCATCTTTAAAGTGTGAGTTTACCAAGGGGTCAATGAAGTAAGGGGATACTGTAACCAATGTTGAAATATTGACAGAGCATTTCTAAAGTATGTGTCTACCTCTTTTGCCTAACACACACATGCTGACGCGCATGTGCACGTACACATGCACAGACAGACGAACACCGACACACACACATACACGCACAGACGACACACAGACACACAGGTTTGGGTACTAACATATTACATGTAACAAGGATTATGTAATAAAATTACAAAAATTAAGTAGGCCTAACTGTAATCAAACAAGATTACTATTGAAAAAAGATGTTGAATGCAACTTTAATCTGATTACATATTGGATTACTCTTATATCAAGATGTGTGCTACAAGTGTTCACCTTCTACACACAAAAATAGCATTTTTTTTTAACATAGTTGATCTGTCCAACCTTGCACACACATACACAGAGAGATGGGCATGCATACATAATTTATCTTATTTATACATAAGTTCATGGGTGTGTCTCATTTCAAGATTTCAAGTGAATATAATTCACAATTTTTTGTATCCACTGTGACTGTCTGTCGAAACCTGAGAAATATATATTTTTTCTGAGAGTTTTCATTCGAATCAAATAAACTCAGCAAAAAAAGAAACGTCCCCTCACTGTCAACTGCATTTATTTTCAGCAAACTTACCATGTGTAAATATGTGTATGAACATAGGATTCAACAACTGAGACATAAACTGAACAAGTTCCCAACTAATGTGACTAACAGAAATGGAATAATGTATCTGGTGTGGCCACAAGCTGCATTAAGTACTGCAGTGCATCTCCTCCTCATGGACTGCACCAGATTTGCCAGTTCTTGCTGTGAGATGTTACCCCACTCTTCCAAGGCACCTGCAAGTTCCCAGACATTTCTGGGGGGAATGGCCCTAGCCCTCACCCTCCGATCCAACAGGTCCCAGACGTGCTCAATGGGATTGAGATCCGGGCTCTTCGCAAGCCATGGCAGAACACTGATATTCTTGTCTTGCAGGAAATCACACACAGAACGAGCAGTATGGCTGGTGGCATTGTCATGCTGGAGGGTCATGTCAGGATGAGCTTGCAGGAAGGGTACCACATGAGGGATGAGGATGTCTTCCCTGTAACGCACAGCGTTGAGATTGCCTGCAATCACAACAAGCTCAGTCCGATGATGCTGTGACACACCACCCCAGACCATGACGGACTCTCCACCTCCAAATCGATCCCGCTCCAGAGTATAGGCGTCGGTGTAACGCTCATTCCTTCGACGATAAACGCGAATCCGACCATCACCCCATGTGAGACAAAACCACGACTCGTCAGTGAAGAGCACCTTTTGCCAGTCCTGTCTGGTCCAGCGATGGTGAGTTTGTGCCCATAGGCGACATTGTTGCCGGTGATGTCTGGTGAGGACCTGCCTTACAACAGGCCTACAAGCCCTCAGTCCAGCCTCTCTCAGCCTATTGCGGACAGTCTGAGCACTGATGGAGGGATTGTGCGTTCCTGGTATAACTCGGGCAGTTGTTGTTGCCATCCTGTACCTGTCCCGCAGGTGTGATGTTCGGATGTACCGATCATGTGCAGGTGTTGTTACACGTGGTCTGCCACTGCGAGGACGATCAGCTGTCCGTCCTGTCTCCCTGTAGCACTGTCTTAGGCGTCTCACAGTATGGACATTGCAATTTATTGCCGGACTGCCACATCTGCCACATAAGGCACGTTCACCCAGATTAGCAGGGACCCTGGGCATCTTTCTTTTGGTGTTTTTCAGAGTCAGTAGAAAGGCCTCTTTAGTGTCCTAAATTTTCATAACTGTGACCTTAATTGCCTACCGTCTGTAAGCTGTTAGTGTCTTAACGACCGTTCCACAGGTGCATGTTCATTAATTGTTTATGGTTCATTGAACAAGCATGGGAAACAGTGTTTAAACCCTTTACAATGAAGATCTGTGAAGTTATTTGGATTTTTACGAATTAACTTTGAAAGACAGGGTCCTGAAAAAGGGACGTTTCTTTTTTGCTGAGTTTAGTACTCTGACGCCATCTGATGGATGTGTGCAAAGTTGCTCAATAGCAGTTCGTCATTTAGTACACTAGATGTCGCGGTACTCAGGTACTACACTTAGCTTGGTATTTTCCGTTGGGTTTTATGCAGCAACACTAGCTGGATCCTATCGACATTAAGACTTCCGGTTTGGGGATTTTGACTTCAAAATAAAAGTCCCTGTTAACCACTGTGTTTATACGAAATCCAATCTTTTTTTGCATCTTTGTATAGTGCATAGTGCACAAAATTATGTAAAACCAAAAATATGTATAACTACATGGGGGAAAATCTAAACTAAAGAGAATCACTACTTTACATAAGATGCATAACATTATACGGTTGAGCATATTGAGAAATGGTTGGAGCTTAAGTAGATAAATGTCAAGATCATAATAATAGCCAACTGGTAAAACATATTCAAATGTTATGTTTAAGTAAAGTCTTACTGTATTTTTGTTGTATTGCAAAGAATTGCACGGTACAGGAAAAACTATTGACTGTGTGTCCATTAAACCAGGATCAGTCTACTCATTAGAGTCCCTAAAATACAAATAAGAGGAGTTAGAACAAAAAGCTAGGTCATAGGAAGTGTTGCTGGACTTTTACTGTGGTCAAACAGTTTAAAGTGGGGTCCCTGGACACTACATGGTACATAAATAGCACCGTAAAGGAAAAGCAATCAATTGTGTGTCCATAAAACCAGGGTTCAGTCTGCTCACTTGAGTCCTTAGAATACAAAACCGGTGAGTTTGAACAAAAAGCTAAGTCATAGGAAGCTGACATTTGAACAATGAGACACATATCAGCACCGTGGACAGCTACACTTTTAGAATGTTGTGTTGTCACTGTCAGCCTATCTCCAAATATGTGGCAAATATGTGGCCCAAAAGCATATTCATGTGATTTCATAGTTTTGTCATTTTAAGACCACAAACTGGCAGAGAAAACCTTACTACATGTCTCAAATAAACTGGGGTGGAAAATACTCAGCTGGGGTTCTACTAACCCCAATATGTTCTGTTTTTTCAGGGTTCTACAAGCCCCAATATGTTTCATTTTTCAGGGTTCTACTAACCCCAATATGTTTAGTTTTTCAGGGTTCTACAAGCCCCAATATGTTATGTTTTTCAGGATTCTACTAACCCCAATATGTTATGTTTTTCAGGGTTCTACTAACCCCAATATGTTATGTTTTTCAGGGTTCTACTAACCCCAATATGTTTAGTTTTTTAGGGTTCTACTAACCCCAATATGTTTAGTTTTTCAGGGTTCTACTAACCCCAATATGTTATGTTTTTCAGGGTTCTACTAACCCCAATATGTTTCGTTTTTCAGGGTTCTACTAACCCCAATATGTTTAGTTTTTCAGGGTTCTACTAACCCCAATATGTTATGTTTTTCAGGGTTCTACTAACCCCAATATGTTATGTTTTTCAGGGTTCTACTAACCCCAATATGTTATGTTTTTCAGGGTTCTACTAACCCCAATATGTTTAGTTTTTCAGGGTTCTACTAACCCCAATATGTTCTGTTTTTCAGGGTTCTACTAACCCCAATATGTTATGTTTTTCAGGGTTCTACTAACCCCAATATGTTATGTTTTTCAGGGTTCTACTAACCCCAATATGTTATGTTTTTCAGGGTTCTACTAACCCCAATATGTTCTGTTTTTCAGGGTTCTACTAACCCCAATATGTTATGTTTTTCAGGGTTCTACTAACCCCAATATGTTATGTTTTTCAGGGTTCTACTAACCCCAATATGTTTAGTTTTTTAGGGTTCTACTAACCCCAATATGTTTAGTTTTTCAGGGTTCTACTAACCCCAATATGTTATGTTTTTCAGGGTTCTACTAACCCCAATATGTTTCGTTTTTTAGGGTTCTACTAACCCCAATATGTTTAGTTTTTCAGGGTTCTACTAACCCCAATATGTTCTGTTTTTCAGGGTTCTACTAACCCCAATATGTTATGTTTTTCAGGGTTCTACTAACCCCAATATGTTATGTTTTTCAGGGTTCTACTAACCCCAATATGTTATGTTTTTCAGGGTTCTACTAACCCCAATATGTTATGTTTTTCAGGGTTCTACTAACCCCAATATGTTATGTTTTTCAGGGTTCTACTAACCCCAATATGTTATGTTTCTCAGGGTTCTACTAACCCCAATATGTTATGTTTTTCAGGGTTCTACTAACCCCAATATGTTATGTTTTTCAGGGTTCTACTAACCCCAATATGTTATGTTTTTCAGGGGGGCTGTGTCAAACAGCCTCCTGGTTATCACTCTGTCTTTCTTGTAATGCCCACATTTAATTCTGCATGTTATAATAATTCCAATAAATGAATTGGCTGTTTTTGTGTGGAATATCAGTTGAAGAAACAAATCAAGTGAACACTTTTTTTGTTGTTGCTTAGCGTAGTGTGAAATAAAACTCCATTCCATACACGACTTTCATGCACTCTTGCTAATGGAGGTTCCAAATACCAATAAGGAAAGGGGGATACCTAGGCAGTTGTACAACTGAATGCATCTTCCACTTTTAACCCAACCTCTCTAAATCAGGGAGGTGCAGGGGGCTGCCTGTAATGACATCCAATGATCAGCACCTGGGGAACAGTGGGTTAACTGCCTTACTTAGGGGTAGAACAACAGATTTTTACCTTGTCAGCTGGGGGATTCAAACCAGCAACCTTCCAGTTACTGGCCCAACACTCCTACTCGCCAAGCTACCTGCCGCTCATTACTAGCAGGTGATTAGTTAAGAAGCCAACTGCTTCAAAGACACAATAAAACAATGATGGACTGGCATACCTGTATGACTGTGACACATTTATACATTCTATTGCTAGTGACAATAAGGTGGAATTAAACAAAAGGGTACAAATAGAGAATGTAAATGAGGTTCAGGTTCAAAGTCTATTGTAAACACTTTTGAGGATAAAGAACCTCCTGCTGATTTTCATCCTGATGTAGCCAAGAGTTTGTATAAGGAACTGTCAGTGGTGCAGCTCAGTTAAATCTCAGACACCAAAAATATTAGGAATGAATACTACCACTGAGACAGAACATTGTGGTAGAGGTTTACCAGATGAGGAAATCGTAAGCTCTATGACAACTGACTCAGATGAGCACAGGTAACTGGAGAGGTTGATGTCAAAATAAGCAAGGAAATGGGTTTTGTCAGATGAGGCATATTTTGGAGGGTTCAGGCATACCACTCCAAATAATGGTGTGTTTACATTGGCTCGTGATTAATGGGAGAGGGTCCATTCTGAGAGAAGTGGTAGGCATTTCAATAAGTTCTCATGGTTAGGCCTATTTGCAGGAAAGATGAACGAGTCCAATCCTTACTGTGTAGTACATTTTCGAAATCATACATTTTCAGCTGTTCAGAAAAGGATACAAAAAACCCCATAGTAAAATAAGTGGATACTTGGCCATTGTTCATGTGAGATAAAATTAGTGATTGTTCTGGACACTGCGAATGCACTAGATTTCCAGGTCTCATATATCATACATTCAGATGAAGATGGTACAAAGACCATTTTGAGCTCAAGAGAGTAAGCAACTTGCATTGTCATAACATAATACTAGTGTGTGTGTGGTCCAAGTCCAATGTAGCTCAGTTGGTAGAGCATGGCACTTGCAACGCCAGGGTCGTGGGTTTGATTCCCATGGGGGACCAGTACAAATGAAAATGTATGCAGTCACTACTGTAAGTTGCTCTGGATAAAAATGTCTTCTAAAATGCAAGTCTGGTTTTAAAGATTTAAAACCTCTGTTTGAAAGGGTCTCTTTCCAAGCTTAAAAGGATAAACATTCACACGCAACACCATGGCCAGAAAAGGTTGAATACCATGGACATGCTGTCAATCCATCATGACTTCTGCCGTGTTCAAAACAACTGTAAACTCAGAACTGGGAAATATCAGACTACAGTGAGGTCAAGACAACAGGGAACTCGGAACTGGGAAATATCAGACTACAGTGAGGTCAAGACAACAGGGAACTCGGAAGAAAACGCTCCGACTGGGAAAATACACTTTGAACGGTCATCTAATTCAGAATTCCAAGTCGGGAACTCTGGCCTCTTTCTAGAGCGCCGTCCTGAAGATCACTGACGTCATAATTCAACCTTGTTTTTTTCAGAGTTCCCAGTTGTCTTGAAAGCACAATAAATCTAGAGAATGCCAGACTTTGATGACAAAGTTTGATGACAGAATTTGCCCACAAGAAGGACTGCCGAGCCACTTTCCTGTTCAAGTGAGCACAGCACAACAACGGTGAGTCCAAAAATGTATTGTATGCTGCATAAATTATGTAATATGCCAGGGAAATATGTATACTGTAGCTAAGAAAGTAATCCTAAGTATATGTTGTGTCGTAAGCTGTTAGTAGCCCATGTGCATCACCCTAATAATTTGGTCCCTTTCCCCCTCAGAACATAGCCTACTTTTCTGACTTGGTGGTCCACATGTGGTCTATAGCCTGTTTTAGAGAAAAGTAATCATTGAATATTGTAAGAGCTTTCTTTGTCTGCTAATATTCCGTATTTATCCTACGGTTCTGACTTGGTGTACAGGGAGAATACTTTAAAAACGGCCCATGTTCTGAATTCTATCGCTGTACATTTCAAAAGTGCTGAACAAATAGTTATACTGACTATGTCCATCTTAGCTCGTTCAGTAATAGGCCATGTAATTCCAGTTGATATTGCGAGTGTTGTTTTGTTTGTGTGTGCGTCAGTATATTGTATATAAAAGTGGATCCTCATGATTGTATTATCCTTCCTTTTAGACCACATAGGGCTAACAAAATACTTCAAATTGTAGGCTAACCGAGTCTCTCTCTCTCTCTCTCTCTCTGTGGTGACTTAAAGAAGAGTAAAGTTAAGGCCTCAACATCTTGCTGAATTTATCTGAACTAACATCTATCTGAATTTCTGTCGGTGTCCATTTTGAAAGTGCTGAACCAATAGGCCTACCTCGTCGCAGCTCGTTTGCTTGCACTTGCTTATACTTAGAGCTAAGTGTTAATGATATAAGAATAAACATTATGAATTTACTGAACATCAATGTAATAATGTTTGTGAATGGTTCGAAACTCAAAACTAATTTTGCAGTTTGTTATTATTGAAGGAGAATGCAGTTCTTATCAACTTTTCACAAATCCACAAGGAGTCAGTTGTAACCACATCTGTTTAATAAGCTAGTCATCAATATCAGCTGTGGTTTTTAAAAAGGCAGTAAATGAGGACTTAATGAACTGCCAGACAAGGCTCCACTGATAGCCAGGTGTAGCGATGGTAAGGATTCACTCCATGGTGCTGAAAGGATAGCTCTGCTGTTGGGACAGCTTTATGTATGCCATAATCGTTTGTGGGCACTGTTTGTCACTGTTATAGTGCAATCAATGTATTCTTTAGTGTTGTGGCATGCATCAAAATAATTTGGGGGGGGGGGGGGGGGGTTTGCCCCATCATGATTTACATGCTAATATTGCATTTGATTATGAATAAATACAGTTTGACACTTCTACTATTACCTGGGGAACTTTTATTTTTTAATTTCCGAAATTCCGTGAACCGGAAGTATTGTTTTAGTGCTGCTGACGATACTTGTAGACTCGGCGTTTCTATACATCGGAAACGAAACAGACTATTTCTGCATGGCAATGTTGTGAGCAAACACATAGTATACTGCATAGTTCCCGTATATCGAGTTAAGAGAACATATTTTGATAGTGGGCGAGGGACAATCTTGGGTTCGGTACACGGGCATGGCAACAGTCGAGAATGATCCGACGGCGAGCGAAGGCGGTGCCGCAGCATTCTCGGTGGTCCACAGTCCTATCTGGAGCGAATATCAACTTCGAAAGTATCCTTTCCAGACCAGACCGATACCCAGACTCTCTCACACGGATCCTAGAGCGGAGATGCTCATAAACAACGAGGTAAAGTGACAAGTCATGACAATTCATATGCACTGTCAGTTTCCTGTTCGAGTCTGACAGCTAACTCGAACTGGAACCTAAGTTAGTGTTCAGTGAGACAAAACGGTTAGCTAGTCATTACCTCCAACTTGTATCCTGTATGTTGTGGTAAGGTACCCAAATGTCCTCCCAACTGAATCAGCTGGGCAAGCTAGTCCAACTAACTAACGTTAACTAGCTAAGCATATTTTAGCGATCCTCGCCAAATGAGCCATGTTACAATTCCCTATTATGGGTTAACCTTATTGGCGCAGGGTGTCAGCCTTTCACGCTGGAGACCTGAGTTTGATCCCACGCCCTCCGTTAGCTACACTGCTGTCCGAAGTGGGATGGTACCGTGAGGCCATCGGAATGCATGGGTGGACGTGTGAAGGGGCTTAAAAGAAAGTCGAAGCATGGAAAAGTTCCTTCCCGTTTGGAGGGGGCAGTGTTATCAGCCTCACTATATGAGCCATGTTACAATTCCCACCAAGTGGGTTAATCCTATTTGCGCTATACCTTTCACGCCGGAGTCCCGGGTTTGCTACCTGTTCCCTCCGTTTGCTACAATATGTTGACGGTCACAGAGCCTCCACCTGAATGCGTCTCACCAAAAGTCAGTCTGCATTTCCTAGAGCTGATATGTCGTGGGTTCCCATGAAATTATATTGGCTAGTTGATTTATAACGTGGCCTAAATTACAGAGAGCTGCAACAGTTATACCCTGGGCAATTCCACAGTAACAGAATTGCGCTGAGACTTCGATTTTTCAATTAAAATGTATGCCAAACAAAAACAATTTACACTGAAAATGTTACAAAAACACATTTAGTGAAAAAACTGTGCAGATGCAAAGTTTGGGTAACAGAAACCACGTTTCCAGAAACTCAGGTAAATATCTGCTCCAAATTAAGATTCAAAGATGTTTGCAGAAAGAATGGGGGGTCAGCTATGTTTTGACACCTTGAGTTTGAAAAAATGTATTTTTTTCATGAAGTGGATTTGCACCCGTTAACAGAATTTCATCATGGGTCCCTGATCTGTACTACACAGAAATGCATAATTCTGGATATGAATCAGGGTAATGCATAATTATGGATATGAATCAGGATTTCCGTTATGAAAATGTGGCGCCGGACAACGTGATCGGTAAGATTTTAATTGACCGGCCATTTGAGAAATTTACCGGACGCATATGCATTGGGTGCATAACCCATTAGGGCGTCTACCCATGGTGATCAGAATGACAGAAATCACATTTAGATTATGGTAATGCATCTTAACAGAACATGCAACTCATGTAATGAAGCAGCCAATAAAACATCATTTTCAAACATTTGTCAAAATGCAATTAATGTGAAAACACCATTCTAAACTGCATACCTGATGGCGGTTCCATATGTGACAGAGATTAAACTTAGAAAGAGGGGGAATCTAAAGATGCAACAACTGGATCGGTTGCTAATATGACTAGGATTGTTCCCATGGCTTCTGGACAACAAAATAAAGTTTATATAGAAACCAAAAGAACAGGAGATAAAATGGCATATTATATAATTACTCCTGTCTATACAGAAGTAATTAAATCATTCAAAATACTTTGCCAGAAATCATCACAGCCACAGAGGATTTGAGAATAATTAGCTTGTTATTTTTTTTGTTTTGTTGCAATGGACTGTTTAAAATCGCAAACTCGTAGACCTATGCCTATTTGGGAAGCATGCAATTTGCGCATTGCAATTCGCCTAGCTGGTTATTGAGCTGTCGGAGAAAAGCATCTAAAATATGTGTGATGTGTCTTGAGTATAATTTTAAAATGTTGAGACAAGAAGAGTGGTGTGTGGCGACGGTATAGGCAAGTCTCTCTCCAGACTTGCACATTCATTGTTTCATTTTCATTACATTAAAAAAACACAGTTCCTCTGGCTGCCACTAGTCTTGATCAACTACACATGTCCCTTGTTTCATCAACATTTTTGAAGTTATTCCATCAAAATGATTTTGTGGTAAATTTATCAAATTTTTGGTAATTTAGAAAAAGTTATAGATATAATCCAATGAAGTTAGATCCATATTTGTATCTATTTTTTATATACATTTAGGGAAGCCATAAGATAAATCCCCCCCCCCCCAAAAAATATATATATATATATATATATTTTACTTTTTTTATTTAACCAGGTTGAGAATAAGTTCTCATTTACAACTGCAACCTGGCCGAGATAAAGCAAAGCAGTGCGACATAAACAACAACACAGAGTTACACATGGAATAAACAAAAGTACAGTCAATAATAGAATAGAAAAATCTATATACAGTGTGTGCAAATGTAGTAAGATTAGGGAGGTAAGGCAATAAATAGGCCATAGTGGGGAAATACTTTCAATTTAGCATTAACACTGGAGTGATGGATGTGCTGAAGATGAATGTGCAAGTAGAGATACTGGGGTGCAATGGAGCAAAAAAAGAAATAACAATATGGGGATGAGCTATTTGGGTGGGCTATTTACAGATGGGCTGTGTACAGGTGCAATGATCGGTAAGCTGCTCTGATAGCTGATGCTTAAAGTTAGTGAGGGCGATATAAGACTCCAGCTTCAGGGAATTTATTTATTTTTATTTTTAATTATTTGCAATTCGTTCCAGTCATTGGCAGCAGAGAACTGGAAGGAAAGGCGGCCAAAGGAGGAGTTGGCTTTGGGGATGACCAGTGAAATATACCTGCTGGAGCGCGTGCTACGGGTGGGTGCTGCTATGGTGACCAGTGAGCTGAGATAATGCGGGGCTTTACCTAGCAAAGACTTATAGATGACCTGGAGCCAGTAGGTTTGGCGACGAATATGAATCGAGGGCCAGCCAACGAGAGCATACAGGTCGCAGTGGTGGGTAGTATATGGGACTTTAGTGACAAAACGGAAATCACTGTGATAGACTACATCCAATTTGCTGTGGTGTAGGGGTCCAGGTTTTTGCAGCTCTTTCAGAACATCAGCTATCTGAATTTAGGTGAAAGAGAAATGGGGGAGGCTTGGGCAAGTTGATGTGGGGGGTGCAGAGCTGTTGACCAGGGTAGGGGTAGCCAGGTGGAAAGCATGGCCAGCTGTCGAAAAATTCTTATTGAAATTCTTGATTATTGTAGATTTATCAGTGGTGACAGTGTTTCCTAGCCTCAGTGCAGTGGACAGCTGGGAGGAGGTGCTCTTATTCTCCATGGACTTTAGTGTCCCAGAACATTTTGGAGTTTGTGCTACAGGATGCAAATTTATGTTAGGAAAGCAAAGGCTAGCTTTTTCAAACTGCCTGTCTATATTGGTTTCTAACTTCCCTGAAAAGTTGCATATCGCGGGGGCTATTCAATGATAATGCAGTACGCCACAGGATGTTTTTGTGCTGGTCAAGGGCAGTCAAGTCTGGAGTGAATCAAGGGCTATATCTGTTCTTAGTTTAATTTTTTTTGAACGGGGCATGATTATTTAATATGGTGAGGAAAACACTTTTAAATAATTACCAGGCATCCTCTACTGACTGAATGAGGTCAATATCCTTCCAGGATACCCGGGACAGGTCTATTAGAAAGGCCTGCTTGCTGAAGTGTTTTAGGGAGCGTTTGACAGTGATGAGGGATGGTCGTTTGACCGCGGACCCATTACAGACCCAGGCAATGAGGCAGTGATTGCTGAGATCCTGGTTGAAGACAGCAGAGGTGTATTTAGAGGGCAGGTTGGTCAGGATAATATCTATGAGGGTGTCGTGTTTACAGATTTAGGGTTGTACCTGGTAGGTTCCTTGATAATTTGTGTGAGATTGAGGGCATCTAGCTTAGATTGTAGGATGGCCGGGGTGTTAAGCATATCCCAGTTTAGGTCACCTAACAGTATGAACTCTGAAGATAAATGGGGGGCAATTAATTCACATATGGTGTCCAGGGCACAGCTGGGGGCTGAAGGGGGTCTATAACAAGCAGCAACAGTGAGACTTATTTCTGGAAAGGTGGATTTTTAAAAGTAGAAGCTTGAACTGTTTGGGCAAAGACCTGGATAGCCTGCAGAGTTCTGTCATGCTATCTCTGCAGTAGATTGCAACTCCACCCCCTTTGGCAGTTCTATCTTGGTGGAAAATGTTGTAGTTGGGGGTGGAAATTTCTGAATTTTTGGTGGCCTTCCTTAACTAGGATTCAGACACGGCTAGGACATCCGGGTTGGCGGAGTGTGCTAAAGCAGTGAATAAAACGAACTTAGGGAGGAGGTTTCTGATGTTAACATTAGAGGTCGACCGATTATGATTTTTAACGCCGATACCGATTATTGGAGGACCAAAAATAGCTAATACCGATTAATCGGCCGATTTTTATACACTGCTCAAAAAAATAAACATCCTAGATCTGAATGAATGAAATATTCTTATTAAATTATTTTTTCTTTACATAGTTGAATGTGCTGACAACAAAATCACACAAAAATTATCAATGGAAATCAAATTTATCAACCCATGGAGGTCTGGATTTGGAGTCACACTCAAAATTAAAGAGGAAAACCACACTACAGGCTGATCCAACTTTGATGTAATGTCCTTAAAACAAGTCAAAATGAGGCTCAGTAGTGTGTGTGGCCTCCACGTGGCCTGTATGACCTCCCTACAACGCCTGGGCATGCTCCTGATGAGGTGGCGGATGGTCTCCTGAGGGATCTCCTCCCAGACCTGGACTAAAGCATCCGCCAACTCCTGGACAGTCTGTGGTGCAACGTGGCGTTGGTGGATGGAGCGAGGCATGATGTCCCAGATGTGCTCAATTGGATTCAGGTCTGGGGAACGGGCGGGCCAGTCCATAGCATCAATGCCTTCCTCTTGCAGGAACTGCTGACACACTCCAGCCACATGAGGTCTAGCATTGTCTTGCATTAGGAGGAACCCAGGGCCAACCGCACCAGCATATGGTCTCACAAGGGGTCTGAGGATCTCATCTCGGTACCTAATGGCAGTCAGGCTACCTCTGGCGAGCACATGGAGGGCTGTGCGGCCCCCCAAAGAAATGCCACCCCACACCATGACTGACCCACCGCCAAACCGGTCATGCTGGAGGATGTTGCAGGCAGCAGAACGTTCTCCACGGCGTCTCCAGACTCTTCCACGTCTGTCACATGTGCTCATGTGCTCAGTGTGAACCTGCTTTCATCTGTGAAGAGCACAGGGCGCCAGTGGCGAATTTGCCAATCTTGGTGTTCTCTGGCAAATGCCAAACGTCCTGCACGGTGTTGGGCTGTAAGCACAACCCCCACCTGTGGACGTCGGGCCCTCATACCACCCTCATGGAGTCTGTTTCTGACCGTTTGAGCAGACACATGCACATTTGTGGCCTGCTGGAGGTCATTTTGCAGGGCTCTGGCAGTGCTCCACCTGCTCCTCCTTGCACAAAGGCGGAGGTAGCGGTCCTGCTGCTGGGTTGTTGCCCTCCTACGGCCTCCTCCACATCTCCTGGTGTACTGGCCTGTCTCCTGGTAGCGCCTCCATGCTCTGGACACTACGCTGACAGACACAGCAAACCTTCTTGCCACAGCTCGCATTGATGTGCCATCCTGGATGAGCTGCACTACCTGAGCCACTTGTGTGGGTTGTAGACTCCATCTCATGCTACCACTAGAGTGAAAGCACCGCCAGCATTCAAAAGTGACCAAAACATCAGCCAGGAAGCATAGGAACTGAGAAGTGGTCTGTGGTCACCACCTGCAGACCCACTCCTTTATTGGGGGTGTCTTGCTAATTGCCTATAATTTCCACCTTTTGTCTATTCCATTTGCACAACAGCATGTGAAATGTATTGTCAATCAGTGTTGCTTCCTAAGTGGACAGTTTGATTTCACAGAAGTGTGATTGACTTGGAGTTACATTGTGTTGTTTAAGTGTTCCCTTTATTTTTTTGAGCAGTGTATATATATTTGTAATAATGACAATTACAACAATACTGAACACTTATTTTAACTTAATATAATACATAAATAAAATCTATTTAGTCTCAAATAAATAATGAAACATGTTCAATTTGGTTTAAATAATGCAAAAACACAGTGTTGGAGAGGAAAGTAAAAGTGCAATATGTGCCATGTAAAAAAAAAAACTACCGTTTAAGTTCCTTGCTCAGAACATGAGAACATATGAAAGCTGGTGGTTCCTTTTAACATGCGTCTTCAATATTCCCAGTTAAGAAGTTTTAGGTTGTAGTTATTATAGGAATTTAAAGGACTATTTCTGTCTATACCATTTGGATTTCATATACCTTTGACTATTGGATGTTCTTATAGGCACTATAGTATTGCCAGCCTAATCTCGGGAGTTGATAGGTTTGAAGTCATAAACAGCGCTGTGCTTCAAGCATTGCGAAGAGCTGCTGGCAAACGCAGGAAAGTGCTGTTTGTATGAATGCTTACGAGCCTGCTGCTGCCTACCACCGCTGAGTCAGACTGCTCTATCAAACCATTGACTTAATTATAATATAATAAACACACAGAAATACAAGCCTTAGGTCATTATATGGTCAAATCCGGAAACTATTATTTAGAAAACAAAACGTTTATTCTTTCAGTGAAATACGGAACCGTTCTGTATTTTATCGAACGGGTGGCAACCCCAAGTCTAAATATTGCTGTTACATTGCACAACCTTCAATGTTATGTCATAATTAAATTCTGGCAAATGAATTACTGTTTTTGTTAGGAAAAAATGGTTCACACAGTTCGCAACGAGCCAGGCGGCCCAAACTGCTGCATATACCCTGACTCTGCTTACACTGAACGCAAGAGAAGTGACACAATTTCCCTAGTTAATATTGCCTGCTAACATGCATTTCATTTAACTAAATATGCACGTTTAAAAAAAATAAACTTGTGTATTGATTTTAAGAAAGGCATTGATGTTTATGGTTAGATAGTGCTACGATTGGTGCTACGATTGTGTTTTTTTCGCGAATGCGCTTTTGTTAAATCATCACCCGTTTGGCGAAGTAGGCTGTGATTCGACGATAAATTAACAGGCACCACATTGATTATATGCAACGCAGGACAAGCTAGTTAAACTAGTAATATCATCAACCATGTGTAGTTAACTAGTGATTATGTTTAGATTGATTGTTTTTTTATAAGATAAGTTTAATGCTAGCTAGCAACTTACCTTGGCTCCTTGCTGCACTCGTGTAACAGGCCTGCCACGCAGTCTCCTCGTGGATTGCAATGTAATCGCCATAATCGGCGTCCAACAATGCGATTACCGATTGTTATGAAAACTTGAATTCGGCCCTAATTAATCGGCCGACCTCTAGTTAACATGCATGAAACCAAGGCTTTTACGGTTACAGAAGGCAACAAATGATAGCGCCTGGGGAATAGGACTGGAACTGGGGGCTATAGGGCCTGGGTTAACCTCTACATCACCAGAGGAGGAGTAGGATAAGGGTACGGCTAAAGGCTATAAGAACTGTTCGTCAAGTGTGTTGGGGACAGAGAATAAAAGGAGCAGATTTCTGGGCTTGGTAGAATAGATTCAGGGCATAATGTACAGACAATGTTATGGTAGGATGTGAGTACAGTGGAGGTAAACCTAAGCGTTGAGTGACGATGAGAGAGGTTTTGTCTCTTGAGGCACCAGTTAAGCAAGGTGAGGTCTCCGCATGTGTGTGGGGTGGGACAAAAGAGCTATCTAAGGCATTTTGAGCGGGACTGAGGGCTCTACAGTGAAATATAACAATAAGAACTAGCCAAGACAGCAGTAGACAAGGCATATTGACATTAGAGAGAGGCATAAAGCAATCACAGGTGTTGATCAGGAGAGCTAAGACAACAACGGGTAAATGGTGATGAATGGGCAGTGCGAGTCAGGTAGGTACATACAGGACCTGAGTTTAAGGCTGGGGCAGTGTCGACAATAAAGGGTCCAGGCCAATTGGCAAAGGAGGTATTGTAGCCCTAGAATTAGCTGGTATATGGGCCTAGCTCGAGGCTAGCTGGTGCTTGCTTCGGGACAGAGTCGTTAGCTAACAGTAGCCACTCGTTTGCAGCTAGCTAGCTGCGATGATCCGGTGTAATGATCCAGAGCGGCAGGAATCCGGTGATGTGGTAGAGAGAAGCAGTCCGATATTCTCTGGGTTGATATTGCGCTGTGCAGACTGGCAGGTGTTGTCTGAGCTAAGGCTGGCTGGTGACTGAGAAAAAGGTGTAGCTCTTTGATGGAAGTTCCAGTTATAAGGAATAAAAATAGCAGATCCGTACCACATTGGGTGAGGCGGGTTGCAGGAAAGTATATTTAGTTAATAGATAGAAAGTGAGATTTAAGATAAATACGAAAGGACCGGCAATTTACACGGGATAAGACAAAGACAGACACACATGTCCTACTGCTACGCCATCTTGGATCCAACATTTTTGAGTATGGGCTGTCCCCGGGGGAATCTCGCCCCTTTCTAGCTGTAATGTAGGCACTGGCTAACTAACAACCTCACTAGCAGAAAGTCACTAGCAGAGGTGAAATAAATATTGCCAGCTAGTTTGCATAAGTTAACGTCTGCTAGCATAGCTAACTTGTCCCCAGTTAGCAGGGTTAGGACTAGGGTTAGGGTCAGAATAGGGGTTAGGTTAGGCTCAGAATAGGAGTTGGGTTCAGATTAGGGGTCAATTCTTCACTGTTTCTAAAATACTTTTCTTTTTTTTTCTTTTCAAATGAGAGTTTACAAGAAAATATCTGATCGTGGTGGCTATGGTAAAGAGGCGCTTGGTTTTGCCCTGAATGCAATTGAAAATGGGCAGGGTATTAAGGCAACTACCCGTGCCTTTAATGTGCTACACAAATCTCTGAGGCGCCACCGAGACAAGCAGGTCAAAACCCCAGGCCACAGGAGGCGAGATCTAGGAAAAGAAAGGCGGAGTCGGCTACAGTCCTGACAGCCTCACACCAAAAGAGGTTCCTGGAAGACAAGTTGCTGCAAAAAATCTGAGAGAAGGAAGAAAGCAAAGGGAGAAAGAAACCTGTGACACTGAAGAAAGCTGTGGCGCAACTGAAAAAGGTTGTTCCAGGTTCCAAAACCACCACAAAATGCCATTGTGTTAGGCTATTGTGAAATGTTTTAATGTGTGTCTGTTTAATCAATATTTAATCAGTTATATTCCAATGCATTTGTATATTTCTTTAAATGAATATTACAAACTATAAAAAAAAAAAAAAAAAGAAAGGTTTGCTCTTAAATTTCATTAAAAATCTTGCCTTATTCAAATGAGTTTAATTTAACTGTACATAAGGGAGTGTAAGGAAAAGGTCAAATAAAGAATTTATGTGCTGGTGAGGTGAAAAAAATAGGGACACTTCTGTGAAACTCTATGGCATCTTCCGGGGGAGCAATTTACCCCAGGGAGGGGTGCATTTTACCCAGGTAGCTGGGCAAAATGCCCCTTTACTAAAAAATACATTTTATTATGTCAACTGTAGCCATTTATTTTCCTTTATAGTTTGTTACTCTGAGCGTGGTCATCATCCACCTACAATTTTTTCCCACAAACTTAGCTTTTTTGTGTCAGCAATTAGACATTGATCCTACCGTTAATCCCCATCATTTGGTTACATTAATGTATGTTAATGCATGTATTACTTAGTCATTTTCCGTTCTCATTCTCGGAGTGGAAATGTTGTTTGCAGGGTTCACAACCTGCTACACTTGTGAGAAACAAGTTTGGGTTTATTTCATAACCATCATTTGGGAGAAGTGTACGTTGTTTCATTGTCTTTTGTTTAGAGTGCTCCATGTGAGCATGTGTCTGGTTTCTCTGTGTTGATAATGTTGAGGGAGCGCGCACGCATAAAAGTACCTGGCCTCCTGCGCGGAATTGTAGGAACGTGTTTTTTATTTTATTTTTTACATCCATTGTGAATTACAATATTTGACATTACAACTATAGTCCCTTACAGTAAGTTATTTGAAAAATATTTCCAACAATCTCCCCCTTAATAATCACCAATCCTCGGTGTGAAAGAGCAATGGATGTTATAGGCTATGAGTTCCATGCGTTCATTTCTTTAGCTGCCAATGGATCACGGTGTATCAGTGTCCATATGGCAGAGGCTGGTGATCTTGCATTAGTTTGAACTTTTTGATTTTTATCATTTTAACTAAGATTTTTATGAATAACCAGGTGACAATGATTTTAAGAAACAAAAACGTTATTATTGAAATTAAACTGTTCCATGAAAAAAAAGCACTTATGAAAATCATAACAAGCTAATTCTAAGCTTCCCCATCTTGAATCTCACCCGCCGCCTATCAAGTCCTTATAAAATAATTGCCTCCATGTTTCCATGGTCGAAGTTTGCCTATAGGCTACTTTTAAGCAAGGTAAGACATGTCTCATAATATTAAATTAAACATTCAGGTTTCAAACAATTAAGTATGCTTTCAAAATGCGTATTGTCTCTATCTTATGTTGTAAAGTTGTGGGTGATGCGCTGATAGCCTGTTGCCTGCACTTGAATGGTGAATGGGAGGCGCACTTCAATTACCAGTTGAGAAATAAAAATAGTAGCTGTTTTTAATCGTGCACCAAAACAGTTTAACACGCGATTGCATTTAGAATTGTTGTGCAATCAATGGGCTTATAAAAGCACATTTTACTCCAGCTGCAGGAGAAATACCGCTCAAAATAGGCTCTGTATGCTGTGTGCATGTGATTGTTGTGTTGGATAAATAAGATGCATGATGACTAACGGAAATACACACAAGACAATTTTATTCCACTAAATTATGCTAATTAACCTATAGACCGATAAGCATGACGGTCAAATCTATTTATATTGACTGGTATTTCCATCAATGAATAGAAAGCGTTGTTTTGCAATGGGATTTTTTGGGGGCCAAAAGCCATCTAACGGAAACTCTTGATATGAATATCATTCTCTTCATGGTAATGTATCCTAAATGTATTTTCGTTTTAAATAATCTATTTTCATTTGATCTAGTTTTTACACTATCCATTAACACCAACCATTCACTATAAAACCTTTCTTTATCAACAAAAAAGCTTAGCAAAATACAAAAAAATGATGGGGCAAAAATAAATGTGCCTAAAACATTTATTTTCAAATAACCAAAAAATACAACAACAATAAGAGTAGGCTACATGACAATGCAGTGTCATGAAAACAAAAAGAAGTTCAGGAACACGTTTTCCAAGAATGTGCTAAATGTTCTGGTTTAATAAGGATTTTTGAGTCATTGAAAGGGTTGAAGTGTCCAAGTAGGCTAGGTGCTCATTTTTCTCAGATGGATTTTGGATTATTCACAACTGCAACTTGAAATTGTATGCAGGGTCAAAGCCAATTTATTCTTGATCCGAAAATGTGGTCAGAAGCGCTGTATGGATGGTGTGATGCAATTGCGGAGCCTCCGGGGGGCATGCTTTGCACCCCACAAATGTTGTAACAATGCGGAGGGCTTCATATAGTGCTGCATTGACATGATTGATTGATGGTAGGTGAGGCCTGTATAAACACACTCACTTCCTTGACAACTTCCTTCACAACAGCTCTGCGCTGCTCTGATAAGCGCAAGACGTATGAATGCTCTGACTTCTGCAGAGGCTGTATCCCCGTAAATGCTGCACAGCCAATGCAGAAGTCGGATTGACCATGCAGTCGGATTGACCTTCTGTTGCTTGCGGTAGCGGGGTCTTTGCTGTGGTGGAGAAACGCCAACAAGTTGCTGCTCCATTCTCATTTCACTTCTTTGCTGCTGTCATTGCAATGCCTTGATGAACTTCCAAATGGTGGGGGTGGGTAGCGCCAAGATTTGCCAAAAATGTTCCATGCCAGTCCTCCACTCCGTTGTTGGTCTTCGCCAAGTCTTGCTGGACAGCATCTTAGCAGTTCCATAATTCTGAAAAAAAAAAAAAAGATCAAGCAGATTAGGGACCATGTTATTGGCCTTGGGCATGCTGTCATCAATAATAAGAATAATAGTCATTTGTGTTAAACAAGATATACGGTACCTATGGGAAACATTGGCAACCCATGTTGCCTGAAAGTGTATCAGTCAAACGTTTGGACACACCTACTCATTCTAGAGTTTTTCTTTATTTTGACTATTTTCTGCATTGTAGAATAATAGTAAAGATGTCAAAACTATGAAATAACACATGGAATCATGGGGATCATTTCATTAGAGTTACCAGCCTCAGAAATTGCAGCCCAAATACATGCTTCGCAGAGTTCAAATATCAGACACATCTCAACATCAACTGTTCATAGGAAACTGCGTGAAATCAGGCCTTCATGGTCGAATTGCTGCAAAGAACCACTACTAAAGGACACCAATAATAAGAAGAGACTTGCTTGGGCCAAGAAACACGAGCAATGGACATCTGTCCTTTGGTCTGAGTCCAAATTTGAGATTTTTGGTTCCAACCGCCGTGTCTTTGTGAGACGCAGAGTAGGTGAACGGATGATCTCCACATGTGTGGTTCCCACCGTGAAGCATGGAAGAGGAGGTGTGGAGGTGCTTTGCTGCTGACATTGTTGGTGACTTATTTAGATTTCAAGGCACACTTAACCAGCATGGCTACCACAGTATTCTGCAGCAATACGCCATCCCATCTGGTTTGCGCTTAGTGAGACTATTATTTGTTTTTAAACAGGACAATGACCCAACACACCTCCAGGCTGTGTAAGGGCTATTTGACCTAGAAGGAGAGTGATGGACTGCTGCATCAGATGACCTGGCCTCCACAATCACCTGACCTCAACCCAATTGAGATGGTTTGGGATGAGTTAGACTGCAGAGTGAAGGAAAAGCAGCCAACAAGTGCTCAGCATGTATGTGAACTCCTTAAAGAACATTCCAGGTGAAGCTGGTTGAGAGGATGCCAAGAGTGTGCAAAGCTGTCATCAAGGCAAAGGGTGGCTGCTTTTGAAGAATATAAAATATATATTTATTTGTTTATCACTTTTTTGGTTACTACATGATTCCATATGTGTTATTTCATAGTTTTGATGTCTACAAATAACTAAAAACCCCTTTAATGAGTAGGTGTTTCCAAACTTTTGACTTTTACTGTATGTCAGGAGCTCCTCCAGTTGATGTTCCTGGCACTGAAAGAACCGTGTATCCAGCGTAACTTGGAGATAACCCCGTCATTGAACGTTATGCAACCGCGGCATTCGAAAGCATCAAATTCGGTGCTCTTCCAGAAGGACTTATTTGTGGTCTGTCGTTTCCATCTGTAGGTGTAGCCTTCATCCCTTCAGGGCTCCCGAGTGGCGCAGCGGTCTAAGGCACTGCATCTCAGTGCAAGAGGCGTCACTGCAGTCCCTGGTTCGAATTCAGGCTGCATCACATCCGTCCGTGATTGAGAGTCCCATAAGGCGGTGCACAATTGGCTCAGCGTCGTCCGGGTTTGGCTGGGATAGGCCGTCAATGTAAATATTTGAATTATATATATTTAATAAAAATATGAAATTCCCCTGGTTATGAAACTCTGATGTCCCGGTTGCTTGTTCTGACCTCTAAGAATAATGAATGCTGAGGGTAGCAGTGCAAGGTATTTTTTAGCAGAATATTATTATTATTATTATTGGCATATGAACAACTTGCAATTAGATTGCTGGACAATCAAAGCCATCCATCCAACCCATTTATACGGATCTGCCAGTTCAAAGAGGACAGTTTCAAAGGTAATGGATTGGGCCTATTTATTGTTCAATAGCAGCATACATTTGCGTTCATTCTCTAAAGTCTAGCCTACTTTACTGTTTGTCTGCCTCTCTTGGTGAGAATCTTAAGTTAAAAAAATACTAAAATAGGCTCCTTCAGGTTGTGCCTATTATTATTCACCTGAGTGTCCTCGCCAGCCAGGGTACAACATTCCAATGTTGAAGTCTTGTCACTCTCTCTGGCATATTCTTTTTCTTGAAAATTGGAACAATGGTAGAGATGGACAAATACTGATTTCAAAACAAAATGGACTACATTCTCATTCATATTATCAGGACATGAGGTGAGTATCACAATCATTTTAAAAGTTGTCCTTGCCTTAAAGTTGCACCTCGGGTAGATCTTCAGTATAGCCAATAGCAGGGATGGGGAACTCCAGTACTCGGGGCCGGAGTGGTGTCACACTTTCCCCCCATCCGTAATCAACACAGCTGATTTAAACTAATTGTATTGTTGGGGCAAAAGTGTGACACCAGTCAGGCCCCAGAGGACTGGAGGTGCCCATCCATGACCTATAGAGTCAACACAATATGGTATTCCTTGGTCCTTATTCAGCTATTTTTTTTATTAGAATCATGCTGACATGAGCAGTGTGAGGCCAGTTGCCTCTGTGATCCAAATATAGCTTTTTGAGAGGAAAGTACGAAAAGGATGGTGGTCCCACTTACGACCTGTGGTGAACTCGGATGGGGGAGGAGGGATTGAGTCTTGATCAGAAACGGAGCAATAATGGCTAGGAGGTGAATGAGTTGTTTTGGGTTGGGTCTGATAGCTTGTAAAGCACAATGTTCAAACGCCATGATGTCATGTCACAACAATATTGGAAAAAGCAACTGTTTTCGTCAGCTGTATGATTCAGATTTGTGCTATTGTGTCATGGCACAGATATGGGGAAGGGTACCAAAAAAGTTCTGCAGCATTGAAGGTCCCCAAGAACACAGTGGCCTCCATCATTCTTAAATGGAAGAAGTTTGGAAGCACCAAGACTCTTCATAGAGCTGGCCCAACTGAGCAATTGGGGAGAAGGGCCTTAGTCAGGGAGGTGACCAAGAACCCGATGGTCACTCTGACAGAGCTTCAGATTTCCTCTGTGGAGATGGGAGAACCTTCCAGAAGGACAACCATCTCTATAGCACTCCACCAATCAGACCTTTATGGTAGAGTGGCCAGACGGAAGCCACTCCTCAGTAAAAGGCACATGACAGCCTGCTTTGAGTTTGGCAAAAGGCACCTAAAGGACTCTCATGAGAAACAAGATTATCTGGTCTGATGAAAGCAAGATTGTGTGTCAGGGACTGGGAGACTAGTCAGGATCGAGGCAAAGATGAACGGCGCAAAGTACAAAGAGATCCTTGATGAAAACCTGCTCCAGAGCGCTCAGGACCTCAGACTGGGGCGAAGGTTCACCTTCCAACAGGACAACGACCCTAAGCACACAGCCAAGACAACGCAGCAGTGGCTTTGAGACAAGTCTCTGAATGTCTTAGTGGCCCAGCCAGAGCCTGAACTTAAACCCGATCGAACATCTCTAGAGACACCTGAAAATAGATGTGCAGCAATGCTCCCCATCCATCCTGACAGAGTTTGAGAGGATCTGCAGAGAAGAATGGAAGAAACTCCCCAAATACAGGTGTGCCAAGCTTGTAGAGTCATACCCAAGAAGACTTGAGCCTGTAATCGCTGCCAAAGGTGCTTCAAGAAAGTACTGAGTAAAGGGTCTGAATACATATTTAAATGTCATTTCAGTTTTTTATATTATTGATACATTTGCAAAAAAAAATTAAACCCGTTTTTGCTTTAGCATTATGTGTGTAGATTCTTTTTTTTAAAGCTGTAACTTAACAAAATTTGTAAAAAGTCAAGGTCTGAATACTTTCCAAAGGCACTGTATGTCTATTACTATTAGTAATACATGTATGTGTTCACAAATTATGCAAAAAGGTTTCATGCATTTTATTGAATTAAATGCAATTTTTGCTTGCTTCAGTCCTATATTATAAGTAATGGTTAGATCATGCAGTCTTTGCATGTATGCTGTTTTTGTTAATGTGATGAAAAGCTTAATTCCATCCATTTCTGTTATTCTATTATTCTAATCTTATCTAACATGTCCTACTTTTTTTGTTTCCAGGAACCATTGGTTTTAACAGACACCAATCTAGTGTATCCGGCTCTGAAGTGGGACGTCCCGTACCTGCAGGAGAACATTGGGAGCGGGGACTTCTCTGTGTACATTGCGGAAAACCACAAATTCCTCTACTATGATGAGAAGAAAATGGCCAACTTTGAGAACTTTTCACCCAAGTCTCGACGGATAGACATGAAATTCTCTGATTTTGTGGAGAAAATGGAGAAAACGCAGGAAGAGGGAGGAGACGAGAGGTAATATTTTTGTCTAAATGGGTAGGTATATGTCCTGCTGCATTTGAGCTAGGTCCTTAGGGACAGTTGATTAAAAAGATTCTACATTTTCTCAATGCTGAATAAAAAATTAAACGCTATCCAGTCTAGGTGTTTACATTGCTGGTGTGCTGGCAAGTGCTCAGCAGTGGAAAGTAAAGTGTGAATCCAGTGAAATCTAATGCAGGAACTGAAATAGATAGCTGTGGAGAATGAATAAGCGTTTTACGTCGGCACCTTGGGAACACTTTGTACCACTCTCACCTGACTGAGTTACTTGGCCTGGGACACACGCACTCACTCATATCACTTACTGCACTGAGCCCCTTCCTTAGAACTAATGATTGCTGCTTGTGTCCACGTTCTGTAGATGTATTCAGTCAAATTAAGTTTGCTGTCAAATTTAAGTTTGTACTGTTGTGGTGGTTTTGTGCAAAGATTCCTTGCAACATTTGTTGCATGGCAATACTGTTTTTTGATTCTGATTTAAATAATTATTTGTGGTTTGGAAAGGAATGCTTTCTCTTGAGCCGAGAGGAAGGTTTATATTGGCAAAACAAGCTTTCATTTCCTGATGCACGTAATCTTCCTGAGTACACTTGACTCCTGATGCAAACTCCTGTGGAAGTGCTTTTCAGTTCAACTGTCCCTATTCAATTACATTCCTCTTAATTTCTCTGGATATCGGTGTACATCACTGAGTTTACAGCAGCACAAATATTTATTTATTTTTAAATTAAGGCATATTTGTTTGGGGGGGGACAATTTTCCAGCCTTAAATTTGGAATAAGCCAAGGCTTTGATTTCTGGTCCAACAGATGTAAAAGGGGTCTTAGAAAACATCTACAAGAAAGTCTTAAATGTATTAGAAATACAAAAAACACTATTGTTGAAGTTGAGACACTTGCCTACTAATATAAACTTCTATATTTAATTTTGCAAAAATGATTTGCCTGCTGTAAATTAAGGGCTAGGCGTCCCGCCAGCGGGACACCTGCCGACAATTTCCGGTGAAATTGGAGGGCGCGCAATTCAAATAAATAATCATAAAAATTATGGATATTAAACATTTAGGTATATACAAGTGTCTTATATCGGTTAAAAGCTTAAAGTCTTCATCTAACTGCATTGTCCGGTTTACAATAGGCTTTACAGCGAAAGCATGCCATGCGATTGTTTGAGGACGGCGCCCCACATCAAAATATTTTTCAACCAGCACAGGCTTCATAAAATCACAAATAGCGATTTTAAATATTCACTTACTTTTTGAAAATCTTCCTCTGATTTGCAATCCAAAGGGTCCCAGCTACAACATGCATGGTCGGTTTGTTAGATAAAATCCTTCTTTATATCCCAAAAAGTCAGTTTAGTTTGAGCCATCGATTTGAGTAATCCACTCGTTCAACGTGCAGAAAAAGGAATCCAAAAAGCTACCGCTAAACTTAGTTAAAACAAGTCAAAATATGTTTCTATTTAATCCTCAGGTACCCTAAAATGTAATTAAACTGTAATGTTTCATACGGAAAGAAGTATGTTCAATAGAAAAGCAAAATTAGCAGGTGTTTCGTTTCCAACTCTGACTCCCAGTACTATAACTCAAAATTCTTCCTTGTTTGGGAAGCTGAAACCTTGAACAAAGACTGTTGACATCTAGTGGAAGCCATGAGAATTGCAATCTGGGAGCTGGATTTGGATATGACCTTGTATGTTCCATTGGAAGAGCATGGGCTCTCAAACCAACCAGAATTTTTTTTTTCTTTGGACTTTCTCCTACCATATCAATTGTGTTATAGTCTCAGACATTAACAGTTATACAAACTTCAAAGTGTTTTCTATCCAATGGTACCAATTTATATGCATATCCTGGCTTCTGGGCCTGAGTAACAGGCAGTTTACTTTGGTGCCGTTGGTCAGACAGGAAGTGGAGAAAAATAGACTCTAGCCTGAAGAAGTTTTAATTTAAAAAAAATATTGCCTAGTGTCTAGTCATTCTCTTACAAAAAACCCACGTCTTTAAGATATTTTCAAATTTCTCTCCCTCATGAGGGAGGATAAAAAAAAGTTCACAGAAGTAACAAGTAAAGGTAGACCTAACAATTAGTTAGTGTTTTTAAAAATAAATAACGATTTTGTTCATGATTTGTTAAGTGATTAAAACTTGTCATTCTGTTACAAAATCCGTAACAGAATAACAGAAAATCTAAATTGAATTGGCTAAAATGGGAAATCACAGTCACAAACCACAGTTGGGCCACCTGCTGCTGTCCTCCCTTCCACTGGCATGCTGTTACAGTGCCTTCAGAAAGCATTCACACCTCTTTTTTTAAATGGATTCAATCAATATTTTGTCACTGGCCTACATGCACAAGCCCATAATGTCAAAGTGGAATTATGTTAAAAAATATATTTTACTAATTAATGAAATAAGCGTGCATGTCTTGAGTATTCAACCCCTTTCGTTATGGCAAGCCTAAGTAAGTTCAGGAATTAACATTTGCTTAACAAGTCGCATAATAAGTTGCATGGACTTTGTGCGCAATAATAGTGTTTAACATGATTTTTGAATGACTACCTCATCTCTGTACCCCACACATACAGATAATTGTAAGGTCCCTCAGTCGAGCAGTGAATTTCAAACCCAGATTCAATCACAAAGACCAGGGAGGTTTTCCAATGCCTCGCAAAGAAGGGAATCTATTGGTAGATGGTTAAATAAAAACAAAAAAAACATTGAATATCCCTTTGAGCATGGTGAAGTTATTAATTCAACTTTGGATGGTGTATCAATACACCCAGTCACCACAAAGATACAGGTGTCCTTCCTAACTCATTTGCCGGACAGGAAGGAAACCTGATTTAATCATGATTTAATCATGAGGCCAATGGTGACTTGAAATTGTTACAAGAGTTTAATGACTGTGATAGGAGAAAACTGAGGATGGATAACAACATTGTAGTTACTCCAGAATGCTAGCCTAAATGAGAGCAGAAGGAAGCCTGTACAGAATTGTTTTAAAATCAGTGGAAATTGTTGAAAGTAGAACTTGTGCATAGAGTTGTATGTTTTCTTTAACTTTGCAATCAGGTTAGTTCCCCCTCAAAAAGCACAAGAAAGAGGATTTCAACCCCCACCATCTCAGATTGTTCTGAAATAATTGCTGTAGTTAGTAACAGATACGATTAGCATTCCTGAAACATTATTTTGTCGAAATATAATTTGATCTCTGAGAAACTAAGCTAATTGTTTGCACCCAAATTGGCTATTTTAATTTATAGGATTCAATATACATATTACCCAACATCCGATTTTGGACCAAACTACTTCTTACCAATGAGTAAGACATGAGGAATATCCCAAAATTCTAAAGTCACACGCGGACCCCGCACACCCCATGCCAATCCCACCCCAACAACCAGTATACAGTATCAGTTCTCTGTTTGAGAAGTAGTATGAAGCTGTGGCTTGGAGTATTGCTTCTCCATACTATGTAATGTATTCCCTGTGAATCTGGTGATGTTTTTCTCCCCCTGTTCAGAGAAATTAGTCATTTGAAGTCACTTGCATTATTTACCATAAAGTAGTGTGAAGAACCAGGTTTTGACCACTAGATACCTTTGTTTCTGCTATACCGCCACACTCATTTATACATTTTTCTGGTCTCTTGTGTTTATGAAATACACTATATATACAAAGTATGTGGACACCCCTTCAAATCGGTGGAGTCAGCTATTTCAGTCACACCCGTTGCTGACAGGTGTATAAAATTGAGCACACAGCCATGCAATCTCCATAGGAAAGCATTGGCAGTAGAATGGCCTTACTGAAGAGCTCAGTGACTTTTATCGTGTCCCCGTCATTGAATGCCACCTTTCCAACAAATATATTTGTCTAATTTCTGCCCTGCTAGAGCTGCTCTGGTCAACTGTAAGTGCTGTTATTGTGAAGTGGAAACATCTAGGAGAAAAAACTGCTCAGCCGCGAAGTGATAGGCCACACAAGCTCACAGAATGGGACCCCCGAGTGCTGAAGCACGTAGCGTGTAAAAATTGTCTGTCCTCAGTTGCAACACTCACTTCCGAGTTCCAAACTGCCTCTGAAAGCAACATCAGCAGAAGAACTGTTCGCCAGGAGCTTCATGAAATGGGTTTCCATGGCCGAGCAGCCGCATACAAGCCTAAAATGACCATGCGCAATGTCAAGCGTCGGCTGGAGTGGTGTAAAGCTTGCCGCCATTGGACTCTGGAGCGATGAATTACGCTTCACTATCTGGCAGTCCAATGAAAGAATCTGGGTTTGGCGGATGCCAGGAGAATGCTACCTGCCCCAATGCATAGTGCCAACTGTAAAGTTTGGTGGAGGAGGAATAATGGTCTGGGGCTGTTTTTAATGGTTCAGGCTAGGCCCCTTAGTTCCAGTGAAGGAAAATCTTAACGCTACTGCATGACATTCTAGACAATTCTGTGCTTCCAACTTTGTGGCAATAGTTTGGAGAAGGCCCTTTCCTGTTTCAGAATGACAATGCCCCCGTGCAAAAAGCGAAGTCCATGCAGAAATGGTTTGTCGAGATCGGTGTAGAAGAACTTGACTGGCCTGCACAGAGACCTGACCTCAACCCCATCGAACACCTTTGGGATGAATTGGAAAGCTGACTGCGAGTAAGGCCTAATCGCCCAACATCAGTGCCCGAGCTCACTAATGCTCTTGTGGCTGAATGGAAGCAAGTCCCTGCAGCAATGTTCCAACATCTAGTGGAAATCCTTCCCAGATGCTTGGAGGATGGTATAGTTGCAAAGGGACCAACTCCATGTTGACCCCCATGATTTTGGAATGAGATGTTCGACAAACAGGTGTCCACATACTTTTGGTCATGTGGTGTAGATCACAATATTTCCATTGCACCTTTGGGTAGAAAACCAACAAGTGCAACTGAAGCACAAAATTACTCATTTTTTACGTTCTTAGATCTGCAAGATATTTTTTCGGTTTTATCTTTCCTTTGTGTGAAAAACAGAATCCTGCATTAACATGACCTCTGTCTAGTGGTCAAAACCTGGTACTTTCACACATAATGCAAGCAACTCATTTCTCTGAACAGGAGAAGAAAAAAACCATCACCAGAATCACAGGGAATACATTACATAGTATAGAGAAGCAATACTCCATGCCACATCTTCATACTACTTGTCAAACATAGAGAACTGATACTGTATTCTGGTGGGATTGTTATGGGGGGATCCGTGGGTGGCTTTTGAATTTGTTTGGGGATTCCTCATGTCTTTTTTATTATAATATTTTTTTTGGGGGGGTAGGTCAGCTTTAACATTGCAGATTGTAGCTTCCATCAATGTAATTGTCTGCATCACTTCCAATCTCCCATATTTCTTTGCAAATATATACATACACATGTTTATTTATTTATATATATTTATATATATATATTTTTTTATAAATGTTCCTTTATTACTTTCTAACCCTACCACCCCTCTAATTGGAGTAAACTAGTGAACAACAACTCTTAGGCCTCTACTTCCAGCTTATACATACATACATACATACATACATGCATACATGCATACATGCATACATGCATACATGCATACATGCATACATGCATACATGCATACATACATACAAAATACATTTTATGGACACAGTCTATTTTACAATAGTTCTATTTTCTTTGTTTTTACTCCTGTCCTTCCTCTCCCATCTATTTCTGATGTCCATCCGGTTTGATTTCTATTTGCCATATCTTTCAAACTGTGCTCTTTCACCTAATATACGTTTTACGGACACAGTAGGTTTTACATGAGTTATCTTGTTATTAGTCCCAACCTTCAACTCCATTCAACCCCTCCCATCTATCTCTTAACACCATACATATTGGATTTCTATTTGCCATATATTTTTCAACTGTGCTGTGATGTTTCACAAAAGTTTTGAACCTTTCTTTTCTCATTGTTTCTACAGATTGTAAATTGAAAATATATTTTTTTGCTTAAAGTATAATTATATTATTGATTGATTGACTGACTTTCCAGATCACACAGTAGTGCTGTCTGCAGGGTTAGCTCCAGGTAAATATTGCAATTCTTCAGCCATTCCTGGAACTGTGACCAAAAACAAGCTACATATGGACAGTACCAAAACAAATGATCTAATGTCTTTTCGCAGCAGAATCTGCAGAACTGGGAAGGTTTTATATAAATAACATTCTATTGGTTGCAAGAATTTTGTATTATAATAAAATACATTTTGTATACATAATATACATTCACGTTTTGCGTATCAGTTCATAAACCATGTGTCATGGTACGTTAAAAATCTCTTCCCAACTATTTTGCAATCTATATGGCACAGCTGTCAATTATTTGGTCCTTAATTAAATGAAACTGGTATACTTTTTTATTTATCACAATTTTCTTTAACCAATTATGGTCTTTATTGCAGTGCCGACAGACAAGTTCCTTTACTTTTTCCCCCTTCCACTTTCCTCTTCCATTTTGCGGTAATGCAGCAATTAGTTGGTTGTAATTTTGGGTAGAGCAGACATTTCCATATGTTTTTGTTAGCTGCATGTGTGACAACTCCACCAGTCCTATTTATGATATAATTTACGAAGATTGTACCTTTTTGTAACTGTATTTAAAAAAACAAAAATAAAAGTTTAATCAATTAGTATATTTGAGTTTAACCACAATATTTGTTGTATGAAATTGCAACCAACTTTCTATGGCTTGTTTTAAAAATAGCGATATTTGGGAGATTTCCTTTTCAAATAACTGAAAGTGAGAGGTTGTTATTTGAATAAAGGCAAAAAGGCCAATGTTGAACATTATTGTGAAGTGGAAACATCTAGGAGAAAAAACTGCTCAGCCGCGAAGTGATAGGCCACACAAGCTCACAGAATGGGACCCCCGAGTGCTGAAGCACGTAGCGTGTAAAAATTGTCTGTCCTCAGTTGCAACACTCACTTCCGAGTTCCAAACTGCCTCTGAAAGCAACATCAGCAGAAGAACTGTTCGCCAGGAGCTTCATGAAATGGGTTTCCATGGCCGAGCAGCCGCATACAAGCCTAAAATGACCATGCGCAATGTCAAGCGTCGGCTGGAGTGGTGTAAAGCTTGCCGCCATTGGACTCTGGAGCGATGAATTACGCTTCACTATCTGGCAGTCCAATGAAAGAATCTGGGTTTGGCGGATGCCAGGAGAATGCTACCTGCCCCAATGCATAGTGCCAACTGTAAAGTTTGGTGGAGGAGGAATAATGGTCTGGGGCTGTTTTTAATGGTTCAGGCTAGGCCCCTTAGTTCCAGTGAAGGAAAATCTTAACGCTACTGCATGACATTCTAGACAATTCTGTGCTTCCAACTTTGTGGCAATAGTTTGGAGAAGGCCCTTTCCTGTTTCAGAATGACAATGCCCCCGTGCAAAAAGCGAAGTCCATGCAGAAATGGTTTGTCGAGATCGGTGTAGAAGAACTTGACTGGCCTGCACAGAGACCTGACCTCAACCCCATCGAACACCTTTGGGATGAATTGGAAAGCTGACTGCGAGTAAGGCCTAATCGCCCAACATCAGTGCCCGAGCTCACTAATGCTCTTGTGGCTGAATGGAAGCAAGTCCCTGCAGCAATGTTCCAACATCTAGTGGAAATCCTTCCCAGATGCTTGGAGGATGGTATAGTTGCAAAGGGACCAACTCCATGTTGACCCCCATGATTTTGGAATGAGATGTTCGACAAACAGGTGTCCACATACTTTTGGTCATGTGGTGTAGATCACAATATTTCCATTGCACCTTTGGGTAGAAAACCAACAAGTGCAACTGAAGCACAAAATTACTAATTTTTTACGTTCTTAGATCTGCAAGATATTTTTTCGGTTTTATCTTTCCTTTGTGTGAAAAACAGAATCCTGCATTAACATGACCTCTGTCTAGTGGTCAAAACCTGGTACTTTCACACATAATGCAAGCAACTCATTTCTCTGAACAGGAGAAGAAAAAAACCATCACCAGAATCACAGGGAATACATTACATAGTATAGAGAAGCAATACTCCATGCCACATCTTCATACTACTTGTCAAACATAGAGAACTGATACTGTATTCTGGTGGGATTGTTATGGGGGGATCCGTGGGTGGCTTTTGAATTTGTTTGGGGATTCCTCATGTCTTTTTTATTATAATATTTTTTTTGGGGGGGTAGGTCAGCTTTAACATTGCAGATTGTAGCTTCCATCAATGTAATTGTCTGCATCACTTCCAATCTCCCATATTTCTTTGCAAATATATACATACACATGTTTATTTATTTATATATATTTATATATATATATTTTTTTATAAATGTTCCTTTATTACTTTCTAACCCTACCACCCCTCTAATTGGAGTAAACTAGTGAACAACAACTCTTAGGCCTCTACTTCCAGCTTATACATACATACATACATACATACATACATACATACATACATACATACATGCATACATGCATACATGCATACATGCATACATACATACAAAATACATTTTATGGACACGTTCTATTTTCTTTGTTTTTACTCCTGTCCTTCCTCTCCCATCTATTTCTGATGTCCATCCGGTTTGATTTCTATTTGCCATATCTTTCAAACTGTGCTCTTTCACCTAATATACGTTTTACAGACACAGTAGGTTTTACATGAGTTATCTTGTTATTAGTTGTTATTAGTCCCAACCTTCAACTCCATTCAACCCCTCCCATCTATCTCTTAACACCATACATATTGGATTTCTATTTGCCATATATTTTTCAACTGTGCTGTGATGTTTCACAAAAGTTTTGAACCTTTCTTTTCTCATTGTTTCTACAGATTGTAAATTGAAAATATATTTTTTTGCTTAAAGTATAATTATATTATTGATTGATTGACTGACTTTCCAGATCACACAGTAGTGCTGTCTGCAGGGTTAGCTCCAGGTAAATATTGCAATTCTTCAGCCATTCCTGGAACTGTGACCAAAAACAAGCTACATATGGACAGTACCAAAACAAATGATCTAATGTCTTTTCGCAGCAGAATCTGCAGAACTGGGAAGGTTTTATATAAATAACATTCTATTGGTTGCAAGAATTTTGTATTATAATAAAATACATTTTGTATACATAATATACATTCACGTTTTGCGTATCAGTTCATAAACCATGTGTCATGGTACGTTAAAAATCTCTTCCCAACTATTTTGCAATCTATATGGCACAGCTGTCAATTATTTGGTCCTTAATTAAATGAAACTGGTATACTTTTTTATTTATCACAATTTTCTTTAACCAATTATGGTCTTTATTGCAGTGCCGACAGACAAGTTCCTTTACTTTTTCCCCCTTCCACTTTCCTCTTCCATTTTGCGGTAATGCAGCAATTAGTTGGTTGTAATTTTGGGTAGAGCAGACATTTCCATATGTTTTTGTTAGCTGCATGTGTGACAACTCCACCAGTCCTATTTATGATATAATTTACGAAGATTGTACCTTTTTGTAACTGTATTTAAAAAAACAAAAATAAAAGTTTAATCAATTAGTATATTTGAGTTTAACCACAATATTTGTTGTATGAAATTGCAACCAACTTTCTATGGCTTGTTTTAAAAATAGCGATATTTGGGAGATTTCCTTTTCAAATAACTGAAAGTGAGAGGTTGTTATTTGAATAAAGGCAAAAAGGCCAATGTTGAACATGGGGTGAGACCTGCTTACTAATTTGTTAGAGAACCAGTTCGGATTTAAGTATAACTTTTGTGTGACTGAAGCCTTTAGTGAGAGGTCTAATGCTTTAATATTGAATAATTTCTGCCCTCCGAATTCATATTCATGATATAATTAAGCCTGTTTCATTTTGTCTGGCTTGCCGTTACAATTAAATGGAATAGTTTTTTTCTCATATAATTTAAACAGTTCGCTAGGTGTAGGCAAGACCCTAAATAAATAGGTAAACTGGGATATGACTAAAGAGTTAATCAGGGTGATTTTTCCCCCACAAATAGATAGGTATTTACCTTTCCATGGTAGCAAGATCTTATCTATTTTTGCTAACTTTCTATAACAATGTATTGTAGTGAGATCATTTATTTATTTTGGGGATATGTATACTCAGTATATCCACATCACTGTCAGACCATTTTATTGGTAAACTACACAGTAATGTGAAAGTTGTATTTTTTTAGTGATCCACATTTTATCATAATTTGGTTGTAATCCAGAGAGGTTAGAAAAATTATCTAGATCCTCTGTGGCTGTGGAGGGATCCAAGTTGTGGATTTAAAAGAAACCATGAATCATCAACGTACAATGACACCGTTGTTTTTAAACTATGGATTTCTAACCTCTTGATATTATTGTTGGATCTGATTTTAACAGCTAACATTTCGATGGCCATAATAAATAGATATGCCCATAGTGGACAACCTTGTTTTACCGCTCTTGACAGTTTAAAACTTTCTGAGAAGTAGCCATTATTTACTATTTTACACCTAGTGTTACTATACATGATTTTAACCCATTTTATAAGAGATTCTGCTCAATTGAAATGTTCCAGGCATTTTATATGTAAACGCCAGTCATACTATGAATAGCTGACAATGGTGTTCTATTGTGTCCAGTACTTATATTATCTCCTATGTATCGTCCATGTAAAAAAAACTGTCTGATTTATAATGAATAATGCCGACAATACCATTTTAATTCTATGCGCTATACATTTTGCTAGAATTTTTGCATCACAACACTGAAGTGTAAGGGGCTTCCTCATGTCTTACTCATTGGTAGGAAGAAGTTTGGTCCAAATCAAGCGATTAATGCTTTTGAAGGTTGGTTCAATGATAAATAAAAAATTGGTTTCGATAATTCTTTTAGACATTACATACGCTATGCATTATGTGGGTTGAATGCTGTAACAACACTGAATAAAGCCATTAAAAGTCCCATGATGGAAGTGACTGCCTATTACTGCTCATCACTTATTAACCATCATTTAGTAACATTACTTTACTTTCATAAAATATTTCAGTTGTGTATATTACATTTGTTTTACACAGTTTGGGCTTGATCTGATTTTATCTCTAGATAAACTGCGCCTCGAGCTCACAGAAAAAAAACCAGAACGTAATGGAATTCAAATCATTGAACCGACGTTGGTCAATTAGTTGCATGAAGGACAGTTTTATCCTATCTTTGTGTATCTATCCACATTCTGCTCCACAACTAGCTCCAGGGGCAATGTACTGCAGCTCTCTGTGGCTGTACTCTTTCGAAAATATGTGCAAAGCAGAAGATCCATTTCCGTCTCCGCAGATGGACTTATTCTATTGTATTCTACTCATCCTCCCAGGGTGTACCTGCAGCAGACCCTGAACGACACCGTGGGCAGGAAGATCGTGGTGGACTTCTTGGGTTTCAACTGGAACTGGATCAACAAGCAGCAGAGCAAAAGGAACTGGGGCCAGCTCACCTCCAACCTGCTCCTCATAGGCATGGAGGGTAAGGAAGGGACGCAGGTTGACGTTTATTGGGATAAATCTTAAACTAAAATTACCATTTTCGTCTTCATTTAAGGTTAGGGTTGGGTATAAGGTTAGCATTGTGATTAGGGTTATGTTTCAAATCAGATTTTATAACTTTTTGGCTGTGCCAGCTAGTGACCACCCTGTAGAGCTGCCTCCAGTACATGAGTCATCCCACTAAATGCCAACCTGTGGAGGGGACTGAGGAAGTGCTTCTAGGATACGGGACTAAGGGGCTATTAGGGACCCTGGCTAGCTGCGGCCTATAGATACAGGGGATAGCTGGATCACCAAGCAGCAGAGCAAGAAGAACTGGGGCCACCTCACCTCCAGCCTGCTGCTCATAGGCGTGGAGGTAAGAGCCCTATAGCATTGCGGGTATGGACCTGTATGTATAGAGGGTGAGGGAATGGAGGGTAAGGAAGGGACTCTGGGGCTTCGAGGCATGGGGACGATGACCAGCAGGTGATTTCCCTAGTCATGTCAGACAAGGAAATTATATACATAATATCTACCATGTGGGTGCCACATATTGCTGATGGAAAGAGTGAACTACTGTCTCAATATGCAGTAAAAGGCCTTGTGGAAAGGACGTTATGAAAGAAATCCACTCACCTTAAATCAGCTGAAATTAGCTTAAGTTCATTGCACTTGCATAGACGGACAGATAATCTTGTGATCTGCTCAATGTTTGTAGGCAATGTAACGCCAGCCCATTACGACGAGCAGCAGAACTTCTTTGCACAAATCAAAGGTTACAAAAGGTGTATCCTCTTCCCTCCGGACCAGTTTGAGTGTCTCTACCCCTTTCCTGTTCACCACCCCTGTGACAGACAGAGCCAGGTAACCCCTACTTTATGATATAATGTATTTGACAATTTAAAAACATAATCAACCGCACGTGGACACAATGCATGAAAAAATGATCGAGGATAACACAAAGTTGAACTTATTTCTATTGTAGTCCCAATTGAAACCGGTAAGAAGGTTTGTGGAATGTGCCACACACAACACCGTGTTTTATTTGATATGCATGGATTTTCTGTTTCTCAACTGTTTCTGTTTTGTTTTTAAGTAATCTAACTAACAGCAATTTTGCTTTTGCCATTTTTAGGTTGACTTTGAGAACCCTGACTATGAGAGGTTTCCCAACTTCAAGAATGTAGTGGGCTATGAGACTGTGGTGGGCCCCGGAGATGTTCTTTACATCCCCATGTACTGGTAAGAGCTGTTTAATAACCACCTAGAGTCGATGTCCACGCCCCCCACAGAAATCAAATAGCATAATAAAAAAATCCACATCAAAATCCGTCTAAGCTAGAGATGGGTTGCGTCTCAATCTACCACATCTGCCAATGTCGGCCTTCCACATCTGCTTTGTTTGTCAGACCAGGAGACATCCCAAAAATCTGTCTTCTCACGAAAACGTCAATAGCATCCCAGCGGTTTGGCCTAGAAAATAATATTATGGAAAGGCGAGACTCTCACGAACACTTCTGTTTGTAGTGTCCTAACAGTTTGGGGTACACACTAATGTGACCCCTCTATGGACATCCACAAGCCTCACAAGACTCGTCTGTAGGTAGCCCAGTACCAGTTTAAAAAATGAATTGAAGTATACACGGAGTGTACAAAACATTAAGGACACCGGCCATTTCCAATACATAGACTGACTAGGTGAATCCAGGTAAAAGCTATGATCCGTTATAAATGTCACTTGTTTAATCCACTTCAATCAATGTAGATGAAGGGGAGGAGACAGGTTAAAGAAGGATGTTTAAGCTTTGGGACAATTGAGACATGGATTGTGTATGTGTGCCATTCAGAGGTTGAAGGGGCAAGACAAAAGATGTAAGTGCCATGGAACTGGGTATGGAAGTAGGTGCCAGGTGCAGCGGTTTGTGTCAAGAACTGCAGTGCTGCTGGATTTTTCATTCTCAACAGTTTGGCGTGTGTATCAAGAATGGTCCACCAACCACAGGACATCCATCCAATTTGACACTACTGTGGGAAGCATTGGAGTCAACATGGGCCAGCATCCCTGTGGAGCGCTTTCGACACCTTGTAGAGTCCATGCCCGACCGAATTTAAGCTATTCTGAGGGCAAAAGGGGCAGTAGCAACTCAATATTAGGAATGTGTCCTTAATGTTTTCTATACTCAGTGTATATGGAGGTAGTTTTAGAGCACCAAAAATGTTAAATATGGGGGATAATAGCTGCACAGCTATTTTCAGGTCTCTCCAGAGATGTTCAAGTCCAGGCTCTGGCTGGGCCACTCAAGCACATTGAGAAACTTGTCCCGAAGCCACTCCTGCATTGTCTTGGCTGTGTGCTTTGGGTCATTGTCCTGTTGGAAGGTGAACCTTCGCCCCAATCTGAGGTCCTGAGCACTCTGGAGCAGGTTTTCATCAAGGATCTCTCTGTACTTTTCTCTGTTCATCTTTCCTTCGATCCTGACTAGTCTCCCCAGTACCTGCTGCTGAAAAACATTCCCACAGCATGATGCTGCCACCACCGTAGGGTTGGTGCCAGGTTTCCTCTAGACGTGACGCTTGGCATTCAGGCCAAAGAGTTCAATCTTGGTTTCATCAGACCAGAGAATCTTGTTTCTCAAGGTACAAATCTGTCATTCTGCCCCTGAACAAGGCAGTTAACCCACTGTTCCTAGACCGTCATTGAAAATAAGAATTTGTTCTTAACTGACTTGCCTAGTTAAATAAAGGTTAAAAAAAAAAGTTTTAAAAAAATGGTCTGAAAGTCCTTCAGATGCCTTTTGGCATACTCCCAGCGGGATGTCATATGCCTTTTACTGATGACTGGATCCATCTGGCCACTCTACCATAAAGGCCTGATTGGTGGAGTGCTGCAGAGATGGGAGAATCTTCGAGAAGGACAACCATCTCCACAGAGGAACGGCGGAGCTTTGTCAGATTGATCAGTTTAGCCGGGCGGCCATCTCTAGGAAGAGTCTCGGTTGTTCCAAACTTCTTCCATTTAAGAACGATGGAGGCCACTGTCAGGGATGCAAACTAGTCACCTTTCTGCGAAATTCGCAGTTTTGTGTCCAAGATCTAATGAGTTTGGGAGGTGGGGGGCTTTGGATCAGACTACTGGCTGTAAGCGAACGAGTGATGCGCGTTTGGAGCAATACTGGCTGTATCCAAGGCTCAGCCAATCGTTCACATAACAGGAGAATGCAGCACGCGACTGAAGAGAGAAGAGACAACCAATTTGCTAGTTACAGCATCAGCGCATGCTCTGGAAAGATAGCGGAGAGTAGAAAGGCAGTTTGCCATTTACAGCAGCGCCCCCCCTGAACGATAACGAAGAGGTAGGTGAGAAGCCTGACCATTGGGGTGAGAAGGTGATGAAGCGTACTTCATGAGCTGTAACCGAAAAACAACTGGCATTTGGAAAGTTTGAGGTGATGGAGAAAGTGTGGTGGAACAAGTATTGTTATCATTGTTAACTAACGTTATCTTGCTAGCTGGATCAAATTCTCTGTTAGCTAGCCTTAACTTAACTGTTTCAAATAATTGAGTTTATGGTGTGAAAATTAGCTGGCTAATAAAGTCAGACAGCTAACTTTAGCTAGTTAACGTTACAACATCAGATGAGCTAACATTTGTAACCTAACCAATTCACTATAGTATTAACTGGTATAACGTTACGACTCTTTGCCATTCCTCAAGTTATAGTGCGTTAGTTGCTTACTGGACGCTGGCAATCTGTGAAATGTTGACTAGTTAACTAGCTACTATCTGTGAACTAATATTTTCCATCTACAATATGTGGTTAATTTTTAGAATGAGAGAATTAGGTGAAAATGAGGCGTTGCTTGTTAAAACAAGTGGATTCAGGGATCAAGTGTAGCTGCCACTATAGAGGTGGTTACAAACGCTTTCTCACTTTTTCAAAACAGTGGATAAAAAGGGGTATGCCAGGTGTACTCAATTATGCCAACAAAGGGTCTCACGCTCTGCTGCTGGCACATTGTAGAACCGATGTCCACAGGCAGAAAGTGTGCAATGTAATAACCTGCAGTGAAGCCCAAAGATATTTTTTTTTATGTATTTTATTTTTTATTTCACCTTTTATTTAACCAGGTAGGCCAGTTGAGAACAAGTTCTCATTTACAACCGCGACCTGGCCAAGATGAAGCAAAGCAGTGCGACAGAAACAACAACTCAGTTACACATGGGATAAACAAACGTACAGTCAATAACACAATAGAAAAATCTATGTACAGTGTGTGCATATGTAGAAGATTAGGGAGGTAAGGCAATAAATAGGCCATAGAGGCGTAATAATTACAATTTAGCATTAACACTGGAGTGATAGATGTGCAGATGATGATGTGCAAGTAGAGATACTAGGGTGCAAAAAGATAAATAACAATATGGGGATGAGTTAGTTGGGTGTGTTATTTACAGATTGGCTGTGTACAGGTACAGTGATCGGTAAGCTGCTCTGACAGCTGATGCTTAAAGTTAGTGAGGGAGATATAAGTCTCCAGCTTCAGTTATTTTTGCAATTCGTTCCAGTCATTGGCAGCAGAGAACTGGAAGGAAAGGTGGCCAAAGGAAGTGTTGGCTTTGGGGATGACCAGTGAAATATACCTGCTGGAGCGTGCTATAGATGACCTGGAGCCAGTGGGTTAGGCGACGACTATGTAGCGAGGGCCAGCCAACGAGCGCATACAGGTCGCAGTGGTGGGTAGTATATGGGGATTTGGTGACAAAACGGACGGCACTGTGATAGACTATATCCAGTTTGCTGAGTAGAGTGTTGTTGGCTATTTTGTAAATGACATCGCCGATGTCAAAGATCGGTAGGATAGTCAGTTTTACGAGGGTATGTTTAGCAGCATGAGTGAAGGAGGGTTTGTTGTGAAATAGGAAGACGATTCTAGATTTAATTTTGGATTGGAGATGCTTAATGTGAGTCTGGAAGGAGAGTTTACAGTTTAACCAGACACATAGGTATTTGTAGTTGTCCACATATTCTAAGTCAGAAGTGTCCAGAGTAGTGATACTAGTCGGGCGGGTGTGGGCAGCGATTGGTTGAAGTGCATGCATTTCCTTTTTCTAGCATTTAAAAGCAATTGGTGGCCACGGAAGGATTGTTGTATGACATAGAAGCTCGTTTGGAGGTTAGTTAACACAGTGTCCAAAGAAGGGCCAGAGGAATACAGAATGGTGTCGTCTGCGTAGAGGTGGATCAGAGAATCACCAGCAGCAAGAGCGAAATCATTGACATGTACAGAGAAAAGAGTCAGCCTGAGAATTGAGCCCTGTGGCACCCCCATAGACTGCCAGAGGTCCGGACAACAGGCCCTCCAATTTGACACACTGAACTCTATCAGAGAAGTAGTTGGTGAACCAGGCGAGGCAGTCATTTGAGAAGCCAAGGCTATTGAGTCTGCCGATAAGAATGCTGTGATTGAGAGTCGAAAGCCTTGGCCAGGTCGATGAAGACGGCTGCACAGTACTGTCTTTTAATCGATGGCGGTTATGATATCGTTTAGGACCTTGAGTGTGACTGAGGTGCACCCATGACCAGCTTGGAAACCAGATTGCATTATGGAGAAGGTACGGTGGGATTCGAAATGGTCGGTGATATGTTCTGATATTGCTTTTGTTGTGTTGAACTTGACAGTACCACTTGTGAATGAGTGGGGCATTATTACATGTTTTACTTGGTGAATGTTATTTTGTAGCCTTGTGCACTTGATCAATGTATACTATTGTGGCCACTATAATAGAGCAAAAAAATGTTTGTTTCATTCTATTTCTACTTTAAGAAGTTTTTTTCCCAAGTGCAATATTTAGATGTGTGTGGTCACAAGCATTCTATTGTAAAGGCGGCCATGGCTAACTGCAATATTAGTGTGTTGTTTTTTTCTCAAGACTTGAGTGTCATTTTGCAGTGAAGTCTAGGCAAGTAATAACATCAGATTGCTTTCCTTTTTTCTGGTGAGTTAGGTTCACATTAACCACTTTTCATTTTACACATACAGACTGAGCATGTAGATCATATTCTTTGTTGTTTAATTAGTTAAAACCTGCCTTTCCCCCTAGCAGGGATTCTTTTTCTTGTTTCGGTGCAACAACAAAAAAGTGTCACCTTTTTGGGCCCTCACCAGTTTGCATCCCTGCACTGTGTTCTTGAGGACCTTCAATGCTGCAGAAATGTTTTGGTACCCTTCCCCAGATCTGTTCGTCTACACAATCCTGTTTTGGAGTTCTACATACAATTCCTTTGACCTCATGGTTTGGTTTTTGCTCTGACATGCACTGTCAACTTTGGGACCTTATATAGACAGGTGTGTACCTTTTCCAAATCATGTCCAGTCAATTGAATTTACCACAGGTGGACTCCAATCAGGTTGTAGAAACATTTTGAGGATCAATGGAAACAAGATGCACCTGAGCTCAATTTCGAGTCTCATAGCAAAGGGTCTGAATACTTATGTAAATAAGGTATTTGTAATTTTTTTAATACATTTGCAAAAAATGTCTAAAACCCCATTTTCTCTTTGTCATTATGGGGTATTGTGTGTAGACTGATCAGGATTTTTCCCCCTCCATTTTAGAATAAGGATGTAACGTAACACAATGTGGAAGGGGTCTGAATACTTTCCAAATGCTTTGTAGGACAGACACTTTAAAACAAACTTCCTTTTAATGTATTTTTTGACTGTTTTTCCATGAATTAATCTGTTATTCAATGTGTTTCTATGGGCTTGTTCTATGGGCTAGTAGCAGTATGGCCAAATTCAACGTTTCATCAAATCATTTTTTAATATTTATTTTTAACACCTAAAGGGGTACTAAAATTCCAAATCAAATGGCTAAATGATCCTTGGTATGACCATCTTAAAACAATTATATATGTTAGCTTAGTAGAACCCCCCCACCCCCCCCCCAAATCACAATGTGAGGGTATGTACAGTGTATCTGTAACTAAGCCCTGTATTTGTAAGAGTTGTTATGTAGCGTGTCTGATGCTGTTTTCTCACTAAGGATGCTGTCGTTGAAATACCAACACTGGCATTGTGGAACCTAACTTGATAGTTTGACCTGTTGGTGACATTGTAAATGATCTGCTAATCCTGCTCTGTTTTCTTTTCACGGCTAACTCAGGTGGCACCACATTGAGTCCCTGCTGAGTGGTGGCGTGACCATCACTGTCAACTTCTGGTACAAGGTACAGTACATGACCAAAAGTTTGTGTACATCTCCTCGTCGAACATCTCATTCCAAAGTCAAAGTTGGTCCCCCCTTTTACTGCTATAACAGCCTCCACTCTTCTGGGAAGGCGTTCCACTAGATGTTGGAACATTGCTGCGGGGACTTGCTTCCATTCAGCCACAAGAGCATTAGTGAGGTCGGGCACTGATGTTGGGCGATTAGGCCTGGCTCGCAGTCGTCGTTCCAATTCATCCCAAAGGTGTTCGATGGGGTTGAGGACAGTTCTCTATGCAGGCCAGTCAAGTTCTTCCGCACTAGTCTCGACAAACCATTTCTGTATGGACCTCGCTTTGTGCATGGGGGCATTATAATGCTGAAACAGAAAAGGGTCTTCCCCAAACTGTTGCCCCAAAGTTGGAAGCGTAGAATTGTCTAGAATGTCATTGTATGCTGGAGCGTTAAGATTTCCCTTCACTGGAACTAAGGGGTCTAGCCCAAACCATGACAAACAGCCCCAGACCATTATTCCTCCACCAAACTTTACAGTTGGCACCACACATTGTGGCAGGTAGCGTTCTCCTGGCATCCACAAAAACCCAGATTTGTCTGTCAGACTGCCAGATGGTGAAGTGTAATTCATCACTCCAGTTCTTGTGCTGATGTTGCATCCAGAGGCAGTTTGGAACTCGGTAGTGTGTGTTGCAACCGAGGACAGACCATTTTTATGCGCTACGTGCTTCAGCACTTGGCGGTCCCATTCTGTGAGCTTGTGTAGCCTACCACTTTGCGGCTGAGCTGTAGTTGTTCCAAGACGTTTCCACTTCACAATAACAGCACTTACAGTTGATCGGGGCAGCTCTAGCAGCACAGAAATTTGACGAACTGACTTGTTGGAAAGGTGGCATCCTATGACGGTGAACAGGTTGAAAGTCACTGAGCTCTTCAGTAAGGCCATTCTACTATCAATGTTTGTCTATGGAGATTGCATGGCTGTGTGCTCGATTTTATACACATGACAGCAGCGGGTGTGGCTGTCCACATACTTTTGGATATATTGTGTATGAACTCACTGAAATATGTCACCCTGTCTCATATCACTGACAGTATCACCTTTACTACATTCATGTCAACAAATGTTGTGGCACCCCGAAGGAGGCAGCATTACAGTCAAAATATTGGTGAAATGAATCATTTTGCATTGAGGGATATATTTCTCACTCAGCAGGATGCACTGTATTCACTAGTCATTTTAAATCAACTTGGATCACCTCGATACATCCTTACTCATAGAAATAGAATTTGAGCTCATGTTCTGTCCTTACTATGTGATCTATCTTTCCCCCAGGGTGCGCCAACGCCCAAGAGGATAGAAAACCCATTGAGAGCCCATCAGAAGGTGGCGATCATGAGAAACATAGAGAAGATGCTGGGGGAGGCACTGGGAGACTCTCACGAGGTACTGGAACTGGACAGACGGGTGGAATATTATGATAGTATTTATTTGAGATCTAGCCTGGTATCTGTATGTGCTGCTGAAGCCAACACCTCTGACTGTTGTTGTTATATCTGGCATGACAGCCATAGTTGGGTAAAGCTAAGCACAAACATATCTGGACCAGGCTACTGAAGATCCCATCGACCCAATGATTTCAGAACTAGAACGTGACTACATCAGAGTCATTCTGAGTCACACCATTTCTAGAACATCAAATGAGATTTCACAGCTCTGAGGTACCAAGATTCTCGCTGGTTCCAGAACTAGAACATGACATCAAATTAATGACATCTGGCTGCTCTGTATTTAGTTGGTCCTGTAGGAATAGTGCAGGAGGAGGAAGGGGTGTTGTGGTACGGTACATAGTGAATGGAGGAAGGGGGGATGTGGTACGGTACAGAGTGACGGGGGGGGATGTGGTACGGTACAGAGTGAATGGACGAAGGGGTGTGTGGTACAGTACAGAGTGAAGGGAGGAAGGGGGGGGTGGTACGGTACAGAGTGACGGGGGGATGTGGTACGGTACAGAGTGAATGGACGAAGGGGGGATGTGGTACGGTACAGAGTGAATGGAGGAAGGGGGGATGTGGTACGGTACAGAGTGAATGGAGGAAGGGGGGATGTGGTACGGTACAGAGTGAATGGACGAAGGGAGGTGTGGTACGGTACAGAGTGAATGGACGAAGGGAGGTGTGGTACGGTACAGAGTGAATGGACGAAGGGAGGTGTGGTACAGTAGAGAGTGAATGGACGAAGGGAGGTGTGGTACGGTACAGAGTGAATGGACGAAGGGAGGTGTGGTACAGTAGAGAGTGAATGGACGAAGGGAGGTGTGGTACGGTACAGAGTGAATGGACGAAGGGAGGTGTGGTACGGTACAGAGTGAATGGACGAAGGGGGGATGTGGTACAGTACAGAGTGAATGGAGGAAGGGGGGATGTGGTACGGTACAGATTGAATGGAGGAAGGGGGGATGTGGTACGGTACAGAGTGAATGGACGAAGGGAGGTGTGGTACGGTACAGAGTGAATGGACGAAGGGAGGTGTGGTACAGTAGAGAGTGAATGGACGAAGGGAGGTGTGGTACGGTACAGAGTGAATGGACGAAGGGAGGTGTGGTACAGTAGAGAGTGAATGGACGAAGGGAGGTGTGGTACGGTACAGAGTGAATGGACGAAGGGAGGTGTGGTACGGTACAGAGTGAATGGACGAAGGGAGGTGTGGTACAGTAGAGAGTGAATGGACGAAGGGAGGTGTGGTACGGTACAGAGTGAATGGACGAAGGGAGGTGTGGTACGGTACAGAGTGAATGGACGAAGGGAGGTGTGGTACGGTACAGAGTGAATGGACGAAGGGAGGTGTGGTACGGTACAGAGTGAATGGGGGAAGGGGGGATGTGGTACGGTACAGAGTGAATGGGGGAAGGGGGGGTGTGGTACGGTACGGTACAGAGTGAATGGAGGAAGGGGGATGTGGTACGGTACAGAGTGAATGGAGGAAGGGGGGTGTGGTACAGTACAGAGTGAATGGAGGAAGGGGGATGTGGTACGGTACAGAGTGAATGGACGAAGGGGGGTGTGGTACAGTACAGAGTGAATGGAGGAAGGGGGATGTGGTACGGTACAGAGTGAATGGACGAAGGGGGGTGTGGTACAGAGTGAATGGAGGAAGGGGGGGTGTGGTACGGTACAGAGTGACAGGGATGTGGTACGGTACAGAGTGAATGGAGGAAGGGGGGATGTGGTACAGTACAGAGTGAATGGAGGAAGGGGGGGAAGTGGTACGGTACAGAGTGAATGGAGGAAGGGGGGATGTGGTACGGTACAGAGTGAATGGAGGAGGGGGGGATGTGGTACGGTACAGAGTGAATGGAGGAAGGGGGGGATGTGGTACGGTACAGAGTGAATGGAGGAAGGGGGGATGTGGTACGGTACAGAGTGAATGGAGGAAGGGGGGATGTGGTACGGTACAGAGTGAATGGAGGAGGGGGGGATGTGGTACGGTACAGAGTGAATGGAGGAAGGGGGGATGTGGTACGGTACAGAGTGAATGGAGGAAGGGGGGATGTGGTACAGTACAGAGTGAATGGACGAAAGGGGGTGTGGTACGGTACAGAGTGAATGGAGGAAGGGGGATGTGGTACGGTACAGAGTGAATGGAGGAAGGGGGTGTGGTACGGTACAGAGTGAATGGACGAAAGGGGATGTGGTACGGTACAGAGTGAAGGGGGGGGGTGTGGTACGGTACAGAGTGAATGGAGGAAGGGGGGATGTGGTACAGTACAGAGTGAATGGAGGAAGGGGGGGATGTGGTACAGTACAGAGTGAATGGAGGAAGGGGGGATGTGGTACGGTACAGAGTGAATGGAGGAAGGGGGGATGTGGTACGGTACAGAGTGAATGGAGGAAGGGGGGATGTGGTACGGTACAGAGTGAATGGACGAAGGGAGGTGTGGTACGGTACAGAGTGAATGGACGAAGGGAGGTGTGGTACGGTACAGAGTGAATGGACGAAGGGAGGTGTGGTACAGTAGAGAGTGAATGGACGAAGGGAGGTGTGGTACGGTACAGAGTGAATGGACGAAGGGAGGTGTGGTACAGTAGAGAGTGAATGGACGAAGGGAGGTGTGGTACGGTACAGAGTGAATGGACGAAGGGAGGTGTGGTACGGTACAGAGTGAATGGACGAAGGGAGGTGTGGTACAGTAGAGAGTGAATGGACGAAGGGAGGTGTGGTACGGTACAGAGTGAATGGACGAAGGGAGGTGTGGTACGGTACAGAGTGAATGGACGAAGGGAGGTGTGGTACGGTACAGAGTGAATGGACGAAGGGAGGTGTGGTACGGTACAGAGTGAATGGGGGAAGGGGGGATGTGGTACGGTACAGAGTGAATGGGGGAAGGGGGGATGTGGTACGGTACAGAGTGAATGGGGGAAGGGGGGGTGTGGTACGGTACGGTACAGAGTGAATGGAGGAAGGGGGATGTGGTACGGTACAGAGTGAATGGAGGAAGGGGGGTGTGGTACAGTACAGAGTGAATGGAGGAAGGGGGATGTGGTACGGTACAGAGTGAATGGACGAAGGGGGGTGTGGTACAGTACAGAGTGAATGGAGGAAGGGGGATGTGGTACGGTACAGAGTGAATGGACGAAGAGGGGTGTGGTACAGAGTGAATGGAGGAAGGGGGGGGTGGTACGGTACAGAGTGACAGGGATGTGGTACGGTACAGAGTGAATGGAGGAAGGGGGGATGTGGTACAGTACAGAGTGAATGGAGGAAGGGGGGGAAGTGGTACGGTACAGAGTGAATGGAGGAAGGGGGGATGTGGTACGGTACAGAGTGAATGGAGGAGGGGGGGATGTGGTACGGTACAGAGTGAATGGAGGAAGGGGGGGATGTGGTACGGTACAGAGTGAATGGAGGAAGGGGGGATGTGGTACGGTACAGAGTGAATGGAGGAGGGGGGGATGTGGTACGGTACAGAGTGAATGGAGGAAGGGGGGATGTGGTACAGTACAGAGTGAATGGACGAAAGGGGGTGTGGTACGGTACAGAGTGAATGGAGGAAGGGGGATGTGGTACGGTACAGAGTGAATGGAGGAAGGGGGTGTGGTACGGTACAGAGTGAATGGACGAAAGGGGATGTGGTACGGTACAGAGTGAAGGGGGGGGTGTGGTACGGTACAGAGTGAATGGAGGAAGGGGGGATGTGGTACAGTACAGAGTGAATGGAGGAAGGGGGGGATGTGGTACAGTACAGAGTGAATGGAGGAAGGGGGGATGTGGTACGGTACAGAGTGAATGGAGGAAGGGGGGATGTGGTACAGTACAGAGTGAATGGAGGAAGGGGGATGTGGTACGGTACAGAGTGAATGGAGGAAGGGGGGGATGTGGTACGGTACAGAGTGAAGGGAGGAAGGGGGGGATGTAGTACAGTACAGAGTGAATGGGGGAAGGGGGGGGGTGGTACGGTACAGAGTGAATGGACGAAGGGGGGTGTGGTACAGTACAGAGTGAATGGACGAAGGGGGGTGTGGTACAGAGTGAATGGAGGAAGGGGGGGGTGTGGTACGGTACAGAGTGACGGGGATGTGGTACGGTACAGAGTGAATGGAGGAAGGGGGGATGTGGTACGGTACAGAGTGAATGGAGGAAGGGGGGATGTGGTACAGTACAGAGTGAATGGAGGAAGGGGGGGAAGTGGTACGGTACAGAGTGAATGGAGGAAGGGGGGATGTGGTACAGTACAGAGTGAATGGAGGAAGGGGGGATGTGGTACAGTACAGAGTGAATGGAGGAAGGGGGGAAGTGGTACGGTACAGAGTGAATGGAGGAAGGGGGGATGTGGTATGGTACAGAGTGAATGGAGGAAGGGGGGATGTGGTACAGTACAGAGTGAATGGAGGAAGGGGGGGAAGTGGTACGGTACAGAGTGAATGGAGGAAGGGGGGATGTGGTACAGTACAGAGTGAATGGACGAAAGGGGGTGTGGTACGGTACAGAGTGAAGGGGGATGTGGTACGGTACAGAGTGAATGGAGGAAGGGGGTGTGGTACGGTACAGAGTGAATGGACGAAAGGGGATGTGGTACGGTACAGAGTGAAGGGGGGGGTGTGGTACGGTACAGAGTGAATGGAGGAAGGGGGGATGTGGTACAGTACAGAGTGAATGGAGGAAGGGGGGGATGTGGTACAGTACAGAGTGAATGGAGGAAGGGGGGATGTGGTACGGTACAGAGTGAATGGAGGAAGGGGGGATGTGGTACGGTACAGAGTGAATGGAGGAAGGGGGGATGTGGTACGGTACAGAGTGAATGGACGAAGGGAGGTGTGGTACGGTACAGAGTGAATGGACGAAGGGAGGTGTGGTACAGTAGAGAGTGAATGGACGAAGGGAGGTGTGGTACGGTACAGAGTGAATGGACGAAGGGAGGTGTGGTACAGTAGAGAGTGAATGGACGAAGGGAGGTGTGGTACGGTACAGAGTGAATGGACGAAGGGAGGTGTGGTACGGTACAGAGTGAATGGACGAAGGGAGGTGTGGTACAGTAGAGAGTGAATGGACGAAGGGAGGTGTGGTACGGTACAGAGTGAATGGACGAAGGGAGGTGTGGTACGGTACAGAGTGAATGGACGAAGGGAGGTGTGGTACGGTACAGAGTGAATGGACGAAGGGAGGTGTGGTACGGTACAGAGTGAATGGGGGAAGGGGGGATGTGGTACGGTACAGAGTGAATGGGGGAAGGGGGGGTGTGGTACGGTACGGTACAGAGTGAATGGAGGAAGGGGGATGTGGTACGGTACAGAGTGAATGGAGGAAGGGGGGTGTGGTACAGTACAGAGTGAATGGAGGAAGGGGGATGTGGTACGGTACAGAGTGAATGGACGAAGGGAGGTGTGGTACAGTAGAGAGTGAATGGACGAAGGGAGGTGTGGTACGGTACAGAGTGAATGGACGAAGGGAGGTGTGGTACAGTAGAGAGTGAATGGACGAAGGGAGGTGTGGTACGGTACAGAGTGAATGGACGAAGGGAGGTTTGGTACGGTACAGAGTGAATGGACGAAGGGAGGTGTGGTACAGTAGAGAGTGAATGGACGAAGGGAGGTGTGGTACGGTACAGAGTGAATGGACGAAGGGAGGTGTGGTACGGTACAGAGTGAATGGACGAAGGGAGGTGTGGTACGGTACAGAGTGAATGGACGAAGGGAGGTGTGGTACGGTACAGAGTGAATGGGGGAAGGGGGGATGTGGTACGGTACAGAGTGAATGGGGGAAGGGGGGGTGTGGTACGGTACGGTACAGAGTGAATGGAGGAAGGGGGATGTGGTACGGTACAGAGTGAATGGAGGAAGGGGGGTGTGGTACGGTACAGAGTGAATGGACGAAGGGGGGTGTGGTACAGTACAGAGTGAATGGAGGAAGGGGGATGTGGTACGGTACAGAGTGAATGGACGAAGGGGGGTGTGGTACAGAGTGAATGGAGGAAGGGGGGGTGTGGTACGGTACAGAGTGACAGGGATGTGGTACGGTACAGAGTGAATGGAGGAAGGGGGGATGTGGTACAGTACAGAGTGAATGGAGGAAGGGGGGGAAGTGGTACGGTACAGAGTGAATGGAGGAAGGGGGGATGTGGTACGGTACAGAGTGAATGGAGGAAGGGGGGGATGTGGTACGGTACAGAGTGAATGGAGGAAGGGGGGATGTGGTACGGTACAGAGTGAATGGAGGAGGGGGGGATGTGGTACGGTACAGAGTGAATGGAGGAAGGGGGGATGTGGTACAGTACAGAGTGAATGGACGAAAGGGGGTGTGGTACGGTACAGAGTGAATGGAGGAAGGGGGATGTGGTACGGTACAGAGTGAATGGAGGAAGGGGGTGTGGTACGGTACAGAGTGAATGGACGAAAGGGGATGTGGTACGGTACAGAGTGAAGGGGGGGGTGTGGTACGGTACAGAGTGAATGGACGAAGGGGGGTGTGGTACAGTACAGAGTGAATGGACGAAGGGGGGTGTGGTACAGAGTGAATGGAGGAAGGGGGGGGTGTGGTACGGTACAGAGTGACGGGGATGTGGTACGGTACAGAGTGAATGGAGGAAGGGGGGATGTGGTACGGTACAGAGTGAATGGAGGAAGGGGGGATGTGGTACAGTACAGAGTGAATGGAGGAAGGGGGGGAAGTGGTACGGTACAGAGTGAATGGAGGAAGGGGGGATGTGGTACAGTACAGAATGAATGGAGGAAGGGGGGAAGTGGTACGGTACAGAGTGAATGGAGGAAGGGGGGATGTGGTACGGTACAGAGTGAATGGAGGAAGGGGGGATGTGGTACAGTACAGAGTGAATGGAGGAAGGGGGGGAAGTGGTACGGTACAGAGTGAATGGAGGAAGGGGGGATGTGGTACAGTACAGAGTGAATGGAGGAAGGGGGGGAAGTGGTACGGTACAGAGTGAATGGAGGAAGGGGGGATGTGGTACGGTACAGAGTGAATGGAGGAAGGGGGGGATGTGGTACGGTACAGAGTGAATGGAGGAAGGGGGGATGTGGTACGGTACAGAGTGAATGGAGGAAGGGGGGATATGGTACGGTACAGAGTGAATGGAGGAAGGGGGGATGTGGTACGGTACAGAGTGAATGGAGGAAGGGGGGATGTGGTACGGTACAGAGTGAAGGGGGGATGTGGTACGGTACAGAGTGAATGGAGGAAGGGGGGATGTGGTACAGTACAGAGTGAATGGACGAAAGGGGGTGTGGTACGGTACAGAGTGAATGGAGGAAGGGGGGGGATGTGGTACGGTACAGAGTGAATGGAGGAAGGGGGGGGATGTGGTACAGTACAGAGTGAATGGAGGAAGGGGGGATGTGGTACAGTACAGAGTGAATGGAGGAAGGGGGATGTGGTACGGTACAGAGTGAATGGAGGAAGGGGGGATGTGGTACAGTACAGAGTGAATGGAGGAAGGGGGGGAAGTGGTACGGTACAGAGTGAATGGAGGAAGGGGGGATGTGGTACGGTACAGAGTGAATGGAGGAGGGGGGGATGTGGTACGGTACAGAGTGAATGGAGGAAGGGGGGGGATGTGGTACGGTACAGAGTGAATGGAGGAAGGGGGGATGTGGTACGGTACAGAGTGAATGGAGGAGGGGGGGATGTGGTACGGTACAGAGTGAATGGAGGAAGGGGGGATGTGGTACAGTACAGAGTGAATGGACGAAAGGGGGTGTGGTACGGTACAGAGTGAATGGAGGAAGGGGGATGTGGTACGGTACAGAGTGAATGGAGGAAGGGGGTGTGGTACGGTACAGAGTGAATGGACGAAAGGGGATGTGGTACGGTACAGAGTGAAGGGGGGGGTGTGGTACGGTACAGAGTGAATGGAGGAAGGGGGGATGTGGTACAGTACAGAGTGAATGGAGGAAGGGGGGGATGTGGTACAGTACAGAGTGAATGGAGGAAGGGGGGATGTGGTACGGTACAGAGTGAATGGAGGAAGGGGGGATGTGGTACAGTACAGAGTGAATGGAGGAAGGGGGATGTGGTACGGTACAGAGTGAATGGAGGAAGGGGGGATGTGGTACGGTACAGAGTGAAGGGAGGAAGGGGGGGATGTAGTACAGTACAGAGTGAATGGGGGAAGGGGGGGGGTGGTACGGTACAGAGTGAATGGACGAAAGGGGATGTGGTACGGTACAGAGTGAAGGGGGGGGTGTGGTACGGTACAGAGTGAATGGAGGAAGGGGGGATGTGGTACAGTACAGAGTGAATGGAGGAAGGGGGGGATGTGGTACAGTACAGAGTGAATGGAGGAAGGGGGGATGTGGTACGGTACAGAGTGAATGGAGGAAGGGGGGATGTGGTACGGTACAGAGTGAATGGAGGAAGGGGGGATGTGGTACGGTACAGAGTGAATGGACGAAGGGAGGTGTGGTACGGTACAGAGTGAATGGACGAAGGGAGGTGTGGTACAGTAGAGAGTGAATGGACGAAGGGAGGTGTGGTACGGTACAGAGTGAATGGACGAAGGGAGGTGTGGTACAGTAGAGAGTGAATGGACGAAGGGAGGTGTGGTACGGTACAGAGTGAATGGACGAAGGGAGGTGTGGTACGGTACAGAGTGAATGGACGAAGGGAGGTGTGGTACAGTAGAGAGTGAATGGACGAAGGGAGGTGTGGTACGGTACAGAGTGAATGGACGAAGGGAGGTGTGGTACGGTACAGAGTGAATGGACGAAGGGAGGTGTGGTACGGTACAGAGTGAATGGACGAAGGGAGGTGTGGTACGGTACAGAGTGAATGGGGGAAGGGGGGATGTGGTACGGTACAGAGTGAATGGGGGGAAGGGGGGGTGTGGTACGGTACGGTACAGAGTGAATGGAGGAAGGGGGATGTGGTACGGTACAGAGTGAATGGAGGAAGGGGGGTGTGGTACAGTACAGAGTGAATGGAGGAAGGGGGATGTGGTACGGTACAGAGTGAATGGACGAAGGGAGGTGTGGTACAGTAGAGAGTGAATGGACGAAGGGAGGTGTGGTACGGTACAGAGTGAATGGACGAAGGGAGGTGTGGTACAGTAGAGAGTGAATGGACGAAGGGAGGTGTGGTACGGTACAGAGTGAATGGACGAAGGGAGGTGTGGTACGGTACAGAGTGAATGGACGAAGGGAGGTGTGGTACAGTAGAGAGTGAATGGACGAAGGGAGGTGTGGTACGGTACAGAGTGAATGGACGAAGGGAGGTGTGGTACGGTACAGAGTGAATGGACGAAGGGAGGTGTGGTACGGTACAGAGTGAATGGACGAAGGGAGGTGTGGTACGGTACAGAGTGAATGGGGGAAGGGGGGATGTGGTACGGTACAGAGTGAATGGGGAAGGGGAGGGGTGGTACGGTACGGTACAGAGTGAATGGAGGAAGGGGGATGTGGTACGGTACAGAGTGAATGGAGGAAGGGGGGTGTGGTACAGTACAGAGTGAATGGAGGAAGGGGGATGTGGTACGGTACAGAGTGAATGGACGAAGGGGGGTGTGGTACAGTACAGAGTGAATGGAGGAAGGGGGATGTGGTACGGTACAGAGTGAATGGACGAAGGGGGGTGTGGTACAGAGTGAATGGAGGAAGGGGGGGTGTGGTACGGTACAGAGTGACAGGGATGTGGTACGGTACAGAGTGAATGGAGGAAGGGGGGATGTGGTACAGTACAGAGTGAATGGAGGAAGGGGGGGAAGTGGTACGGTACAGAGTGAATGGAGGAAGGGGGGATGTGGTACGGTACAGAGTGAATGGAGGAAGGGGGGGATGTGGTACGGTACAGAGTGAATGGAGGAAGGGGGGATGTGGTACGGTACAGAGTGAATGGAGGAGGGGGGGATGTGGTACGGTACAGAGTGAATGGAGGAAGGGGGGATGTGGTACAGTACAGAGTGAATGGACGAAAGGGGGTGTGGTACGGTACAGAGTGAATGGAGGAAGGGGGATGTGGTACGGTACAGAGTGAATGGAGGAAGGGGGTGTGGTACGGTACAGAGTGAATGGACGAAAGGGGATGTGGTACGGTACAGAGTGAAGGGGGGGGGTGTGGTACGGTACAGAGTGAATGGACGAAGGGGGGTGTGGTACAGTACAGAGTGAATGGACGAAGGGGGGTGTGGTACAGAGTGAATGGAGGAAGGGGGGGGTGTGGTACGGTACAGAGTGACGGGGATGTGGTACGGTACAGAGTGAATGGAGGAAGGGGGGATGTGGTACGGTACAGAGTGAATGGAGGAAGGGGGGATGTGGTACAGTACAGAGTGAATGGAGGAAGGGGGGGAAGTGGTACGGTACAGAGTGAATGGAGGAAGGGGGGATGTGGTACAGTACAGAATGAATGGAGGAAGGGGGGAAGTGGTACGGTACAGAGTGAATGGAGGAAGGGGGGATGTGGTACGGTACAGAGTGAATGGAGGAAGGGGGGGATGTGGTACAGTACAGAGTGAATGGAGGAAGGGGGGGAAGTGGTACGGTACAGAGTGAATGGAGGAAGGGGGGATGTGGTACAGTACAGAGTGAATGGAGGAAGGGGGGGAAGTGGTACGGTACAGAGTGAATGGAGGAAGGGGGGATGTGGTACGGTACAGAGTGAATGGAGGAAGGGGGGGATGTGGTACGGTACAGAGTGAATGGAGGAAGGGGGGATGTGGTACAGTACAGAGTGAATGGAGGAAGGGGGGATGTGGTACGGTACAGAGTGATGGAGGAAGGGGGATGTGGTACGGTACAGAGTGAATGGAGGAAGGGGGGATGTGGTACGGTACAGAGTGAAGGGGGGATGTGGTACGGTACAGAGTGAATGGAGGAAGGGGGGATGTGGTACAGTACAGAGTGACAATGGACGAAAGGGGGTGTGGTACGTACAGAGTGAATGGAGGAAGGGGGGGATGTGTACGGTACAGAGTGAATGGAGGAAGGGGGGGGATGTGTACGTACAGAGTGAATGGAGAAGGGGATGTGGTACAGTACAGAGTGAATGGAGGAAGGGGGATGTGGTACGGTACAGAGTGAATGGAGGAAGGGGGATGTGGTACCAGTACAGAGTGAATGGAGGAAGGGGGGGAAGTGGTACGGTACAGAGTGATGGAGGAAGGGGGATGTGGTACGGTACAGAGTGAATGGAGGAGGGGGGATGTGGTACGGTACAAGTGAATGGAGGAGGGGGGGGATGTGGTACGGTACAGAGTGAATGGAGGAAGGGGGGATGTGGTACGGTACAGAGTGAATGGAGGGGGGGGGATGTGGTACGGTGCAGAGTGAATGGAGGAAGGGGGGTGTGGTACGGTACAGAGTGAATGGAACAAAGGGGGGATGTGGTACGGTACAGAGTGAATGGGGGGGGGTGTGGTACGGTACAGAGTGAATGGAGGAAGGGGGGATGTGGTACAGTACAGAGTGAATGGAGAAGGGGGATGTGGTACAGTACAGAGTGAATGGAGGAAGGGGGGATGTGGTACGGTACAGAGTGAATGGAGGAAGGGGGGATGTGGTACACAGTACAGAGTGAATGGGAGGAAGGGGGATGTGGTACGGTACAGAGTGAATGAGGAAGGGGGGATGTGGGTACTGAAGAGTGAAGGGGGAAGGGGGGGATGTGTACAGTACAGAGTGAATGGGGGAAGGGGGGGGGTGGTACGTACAGAGTGAATGGAGGCGAAAGGGATGGAGTGTGTACGGTACAGACGTGAAGGAGGGGGGTGTGGTACGGTACAGAGTGAATGGAGGAAGGGGGGATGTGGTACAGTACAGAGTGAATGGAAGGAAGGGGGGGATGTGGTACAGTACAGAGTGAATGGAGGAAGGGGGGATGTGGTACGGTACAGAGTGAATGGAGAGGGGGGATGTGGTACGGTACAGAGTGAATGGAGGAAGGGGGATGTGGTACGGTACAGAGTGAATGGAGGGGGGAACTGAAAAAGGGAGGGTGTGGTACGGTACAGAGTGAATGGAGAAGGGAGGTGTGGTACAGTAGAGGAGTGAATGGAGCGAAGGGAGGGATGTGGTACGGTACAGAGTGAATGGACGAAGGGGAGGATGTGGTACAGTAGAGAGTGGAATGGAGAGAGGGGAGGTGTGGTACGGTACAGAGTGAATGGACGAAGGGAGGATGTGGTACGGTACAGTGAGTGATGGACGAAGGGAGGTGTGGTACAGTAGAGAGTGAATGGACGAAGGGAGGTGTGGTACGGTACAGAGTGAATGGACGAAGGGAGGTGTGGTACGGTACAGAGTGAATGGACGAAGGGAGGTGTGGTACGGTACAGAGTGAATGGACGAAGGGTGTGGTACGGTACGAGTGAATGGAGGAAGGGGGATGTGGTACGGTACAGAGTGAATGGGGGAAGGGGGGGTGTGTACGGTACGGTACAGAGTGAATGGAGGAAGGGGGATGTGGTACGGTACAGAGTGAATGGAGAAGGGGGTGTGGTACGTACAGAGTGAATGGAGGAAGGGGGATGTGGTACGGTACAGAGTGAATGGAGGAAGGGGGTTGTGGTACATAGAGAGTGATGACGGAAGGGAGGTGTGGTACGGTACAGAGTGAATGGACGAAGGGAGGTGTGTACGTAGAGAGTGAATGGACGAAGGGATGTGTGGTACGGTCAGAGTGAATGGACGAAGGGAGGTGTGGTACGGTACAGAGTGAATGGACAAGGGAGGTGTGTACAGTAGAGAGTGAATGGACAAGGGAGGTGTGGTACGGTACAGAGTGAATGGACGAAGGGAGTGTGGTACGGTACAGAGTGAATGGACGAAGGGAGTGTGGACGGTACAGAGTGAATGGACGAAGGGAGGTGTGGGTAACGGTACAGAGTGAATGGGGAAGGGGGATGTGGTACGGTACAGAGTGAATGGGGAAGGGGGGGGGTGGTGCGGTACGGTACAGAGTGAATGGAGGAAGGGGGATGTGGTACGGTACAGAGTGAATGGAGGAAGGGGGGTGGTACGTACAGAGTGAATGGAGGAAGGGGGATGTGGTACGGACAGATGAATGGACGAAGGGGGTGTGGTACAGTACAGAGTGAATGGAGGAGGGGGATGTGGTACTACAGAGTGAATGGACGGAAGGGGGGTGTGGTACAGAGTGAATGGAGGAAGGGGGGTGTGGTAGGTACAGAGTGACAGGGATGTGTACGGGGTACAGAGTGAATGGGGAGGAGGGGGATGTGGTACAGTACAGAGTGAATGGAGGAAGGGGGGAAGTGGTACGGTACAAGAATGGAGGAAGGGGATGTGGTACGGTACAGAGTGAATGAGGAAGGGGGGGATGTGGTACGGTACAGAGTGAATGGAGGAAGGGGGGATGTGGTACGGTACAGAGTGAATGGAGGAGGGGGGATGTGGTACGGTACAGAGTGAATGGAGGAAGGGGGGATGTGGTACAGTACAGAGTGAATGGACGAAAGGGGGTGTGGTACGGTACAGAGTGAATGGAGGAAGGGGGATGTGGTACGTACAGAGTGAATGGAGGAAGGGGGTGTGGTACGGTACAGAGTGAATGGACGAAAGGGGATGTGGTACGGACAGAGTGAAGGGGGGGGTGTGGTACGGTACAGAGTGAATGGACGAAGGGGGTGTGGTACAGTACAGAGTGAATGGACGAAGGGGGGGAGTGGTGGTACAGAGTGTGGAGAAGGGGGGGGTGTGGTACGGTACAGAGTGACGGGATGTGGTACGGTACAGAGTGAATGGAGGAAGGGGGGATGTGGTAACGGTACGAGTGAATGGAGGAGGGGGGGATGTGGTACAGTACAGAGTGAATGGAGGAAGGGGGGGTGTGGTACGGTACAGAGTGAATGGAGGAAGGGGGGATGTGGTACGTACAGAATGATGGAGGAAGGGGGAAGGGGGTTACGGTACAGAGTGAATGGAGGAAGGGGGGATGTGGTACGGTACAGAGTGAATGGAGGATGTGGTACAGTACAGAGTGAATGGAGGAAGGGGGGTGAAGTGGTACGGTACAGAGTGAATGGAGGATGTGGTACAGTACAGAGTGAATGGAGGAAGGGGGGGAAGTGGTACGTACAGAGTGAATGGAGGAAGGGGGATGTGGTACGGTACAGAGTGAATGAGGAAGGGGGGGATGTGGTACGGTACAGAGTGAATGGAGGAAGGGGGGGATGTGGTACAGTACAGAGTGAATGGAGGAAGGGGGGATATGGTACGGTACAGAGTGAATGAGGAAGGGGGATGTGGTACGGTACAGAGTGAATGGAGGAAGGGGGGATGTGGTACGGTACAGAGTGAGGAGGGGATGTGGTACGGTACAGAGTGAATGGAGGAAGGGGGGATGTGGTCAGTACAGAGTAATGGACGAAAGGGGATGTGGTACGTACAGAGTGAATGGAGGAAGGGGGGGGATGTGGTACGGTACAGAGTGAATGGAGGAAGGGGGGGGGATGTGTACGGTACAGAGTGAATGGAGGAAGGGGGGATGTGGTCAGTACAGAGTGAATGGAGGAAGGGGGATTGTGTACGGTACGAGTGAATGGAGGAAGGGGGGATGTGGTACGCAGTACAGAGTGAATGGAGGAAGGGGGGGAAGTGGTACGGTACAGAGTGAATGGAGGAAGGGGGATGTGGTACGGTACAGAGTGAATGGAGGAGGGGGGGATGTGGTACGGTACAGAGTGAATGGAGGAGGGGGGGGGATGTGGTAACGGTACAAGAGTGAATGGAGGAAGGGGGGATGTGGTACGGTACAGAGTGGATGGGGGGGAGGGGGGATGTGGTACGGTACAGAGTGAATGGAGGAAGGGGGGATGTGGTACAGTACAGAGTGAATGGACGAAAGGGGTGTGGTACGGTACAGAGTGAATGGAGGAAGGGGATGTGGTACGGTACAGAGTGAATGGAGGAAGGGGGTGTGGTACGGTACAGAGTGAATGGACGAAAGGGGATGTGGTACGGTACAGAGTGAAGGGGGGGGGGTGTGGTACGGTACAGAGTGAATGGAGGAAGGGGGGATGTGGTACAGAGTGAATGGAGGAAGGGGGGATGTGGTACAGTACAGAGTGAATGGAGGAAGGGGGGATGTGGTACGGTACAGAGTGAATGGAGGAAGGGGGGATGTGTTACAGTACAGAGTGAATGGAGGAAGGGGGAATGTGGTAGGTACGGGTGATGGGGAAGGGGGGTGTGGTACGGTACAGAGTGAAGGGGAAGGGGGGATGTGGTACAGTACAGAGTGATGGGAAGGGGGGGGTGGTACGGTACAGAGTGAATGGAGAAGGGGGTGTGGTACAGTACAGAGTGAATGGACGAAGGGGGGTGTGGTACAGAGTGAATGGAGGAAGGGGGGATGTGGTACGGTACAGAGTGAATGGGGGATGTGGTACGGTACAGAGTGAATGGAGGAAGGGGGGGATGTGGTACGGTAACAGAGTGAATGGAGGAAGGGGGGATGTGGTACAGTACAGAGTGAATGGAGGAGGGGGGAAGTGGTACGGTACAGAGTGAATGGAGGAAGGGGGGATGTGGTACGTACAGAGTGAATGGAGGAAGGGGGGAGTGGTACGGTACAGAGTGAATGGAGGAAGGGGGATGTGGTACGGTACAGAGTGAATGGAGGAAGGGGGATGTGGTACAGTACAGAGTGAATGGAGAAGGGGGGAGTGGTACGGTACAGAGTGAATGGAGGAGGGGGGATGTGGTACGAGTACAGAGTGAATGGAGGGGGGGGGAGTGGTACGGTACAGAGTGAATGGAGGAAGGGGGGATGTGGGTACGGTACAGAGTGAATGGAGGAAGGGGGGATGTGGTACGGTACAGAGTGAATGGAGGAAGGGGGGATGTGGTAGCAGGTACAGAGTGAATGGAGGAAGGGGGGATGATGTTAATCGGTACAGAGTGAATGGAGGAAGGGGGGATGTGGTACGGTACAGAGTGAATGGAGGAGGGGGGATGTGTACGGTACAGGTGAAGGGGGATGTGGTACGGTACAGAGTGAATGGAGGAAGGGGGGATTTGGTACGGTACAGAGTGAATGGAGGAAGGGGGTGTGGTACGGTACAGAGTGAATGGAGGAAGGGGGGGTGTGGTACGGTACAGAGTGAATGGAGGAAGGGGGGGATGTGGTACAGTACAGAGTGAATGGAGGAAGGGGGGTGTGGTACGGTACAGAGTGATGGAGGAAGGGGGGTGTGGTACGGTACAGAGTGAATGGGAAGGGGATGTGGTAGGTAAGGTGAGGAGAGGGGGATGTGGTACAGTACAGAGTGAATGGACAAAGGGGGATGTGGTACAGTACAGAGTGAATGGAGGAAGGGGGGATGTGGTACAGTACAGAGTGAATGGAGGAAGGGGGGGATGTGGTACAGTACAGAGTGAATGGAGGAAGGGGGGGATGTGGTACGGTACAGAGTGAATGGAGGATGTGGTACAGTACAGAGTGAATGGAGGAAGGGGGGGATGTGGTACAGTACAGAGTGAATGGAGGAAGGGGGGGTGTGGTACGGTACAGAGTGAATGGACGAAGGGGGATGTAGTACAGTACAGAGTGAATGGAGGAAGGGGGGATGTGGTACAGTACAGAGTGAATGGACGAAGGGGGATGTAGTACAGTACAGAGTGAATGGAGGAAGGGGGGATGTGGTACGGTACAGAGTGAATGGAGGATGTGGTACAGTACAGAGTGAATGGAGGAAGGGGGGGATGTGGTACAATACAGAGTGAATGGAGGATGTGGTACGGTACAGAGTGAATGGAGGATGTGGTACAGTACAGAGTGAATGGAGGAAGGGGGGGATGTGGTACAATACAGAGTGAATGGAGGATGTGGTACGGTACAGAGTGAATGGAGGAAGGGGGGATGTGGTACGGTACAGAGTGAATGGAGGAAGGGGGGATGTGGTACAGTACAGAGTGAATTGAGGAAAGGGGGGATGTGGTACGGTACAGAGTGAATGGAGGAAGGGGGGATGTGGTACGGTAAGAGTGAGAGGGGGATGTGGTGCGGTACAGGGATGGACGGCGTCA